>NC_083575.1:59087153-59387153 GCF_027579695.1 Neoarius graeffei | reverse complement strand
AATGGGAGCTCAGCGCTCCGACTCTGGTGTGACTGAGTAAGGTGACAAGTTTTATGTTTCATCTAATTAAGGTCATTTAAAAAATATAATATTATTTGGCAGTGGGCGCATAGGAAAGTGTAAAGTATAAAGTTTCTGTCAATATGTTTATCATGCTTGTATGATAAAAACTCGAAGATCCATGACCTACTCATTCTAAACCTGACGAGCTTCACCGGAGAAGCTCTCGACCCCAGAGGGTTAAAATACGATGGAAAAAAACACTTTGTCAGAGTCCAAAACCTGTAGTAGTCTATTTTCTTTTAATGTTAGTTGTATACCTACCCAGCTGATAACAGTGTTGCGTGGTGTCAGGCCAGAATGCACTCCTACTCGCTGATGAGAGGCGACTTGTCATTCATCGAGAGCATTCGCAATCGGCCAATCACAGGCCGTGTTACGACATAATGTATTCGCCCAGTGTAACATTTGGAAGAAAATTAGAAGTAGATTAGACCCATATCTTTACAATTTTTCATCGGTCATCTGGTTTGATGCTTTTGAAATACAGATGGACACATTCGAATTATTTTTTATCGGCCATCCGGTCCAATGCTTTTGAAATACATAGGAAGAAATGTGAAAATTACTAGTCAGTGTCTGCAGGTCCGGCTTTATTTCCCACACTGCATAGATGTGATAAATAGCGAATACAGTAGTTAGAAATAACCCACAATTACAACTGTTTTTTTTCCCCTGATACGCTTGCATCAGCACCATGCTCAAAAGCATGCCACTAGTAGGTCAGTCAGTGTCACTGCTGTGCTGAGAAATAATATCTGGTCCTATGTTGATCCCTTGCCATTAGTGGACGGGTGGACGGCAACAGATGGGCTACAGATAATGAGGATTCATGTAATAGGACGCCTACAATGTACACCTCCCTATATGCTCAGTTAACCTGATAAAATGGCCAGTGAGTGTAGCAACTGTGTGTATAAATGAGTTACAAAATATAAATCAAGTTACAAAATCCCGAATCTCAGTCTCAGCTGGCCAATGGTCAAATATCAAATCCGTCACTCTTGCCAATATACACAGGAGCAGAATGTAATGTTCACACACACACACACACACACACACACACACACACACACACACACTGTCCCAGAGGTGACCCTTATACATACCTGAGGTGTTAACTCCCTGGCTGACTTCACTGTAGCCTGGATCCCTTCTACTGTGCTCTTATTGGCTGTCCCTACAGCAGCAGCTTTCTCTGCTGTGGCCCCCAGCCTGTTAGCATGGTTCTCAAAATTAGAGGCTCTTTCTTCAAAGACCTGTGTAAGAAAGAAAGAAAGAAAGAAAGAAAGAAAGAAAGAAAGAAAGAAAGAAAGAAAGAAAGAAAGAAAGACACTATGTATGCTACGTACCATGCCAATTTGGAGCCATCCAGTATTGAGCTCCAGTATTGAGCAATAGATCAATAATAATAATTAAAAAAAAACATATAAACTCTTTAGTGCCTTATATCTATGTAGGTAATGTGCGGTTCACACACCTCATCCCGGTTGGGGGCCTCAGGTGGAGCCGTAGCTGCCACAGCCAGAAGCTTGATGGGAGTCGTAGTATCACTAAATACATCAGAAACCTCCTGAGTCATTGCCTCCTGCATCTTGGCTTTCAAATCCTGAAAACAGAATAATGTTCGAAATTAAATAAATCAGTAATGTACAGAATATGATACGATTAAAAATATATTTTAAAAAATACTAGGTAATAAGAAGAATTAGGTCATAACAGTGCATAATAGGTGCCAGAAGATGGCGCTGCTCAATCACACACAAGGAGTTTTTATTGCCGCTGTCCCTCAGGCTTGCTCATGAAGAATCTAAATCTACAAGCAGGTTTCTGTAAAGCTGCTTCCTGTCAAAGTCTGCTGTTAAAAGTGCTCTCGAAATAAAAATGAAGTGAACTGAACTCAGTCAGGCATTCAGAGTGCTCCACTAGTGACTGGCCTTACTGTACTGTTGTAGATTGTAATCAGCTTTACTGTACTGTACGGCACAGCAGAATTTATTCATGTAGCACATGGAACTGCAGCGATGGTTCACTCAAACAATTACTGAAGGGCAATGCTGCCTTTGTTCCTCTTACTTTAAGAGCATCAAGCAGCTGAGCAGCTACAGCGCGACCCTGAGGACTTTCTCCCTCTCCCCGAGCAGCCAGGTCACTCAGCTGCAGCATCAGCTGCTCGGCACGCTCACACTTCGCCAGCAGCTCCTGCCTGTACGGCCCGGGCAGAGAGTTCGCCAGCCTGCGGCCTTCTGCTATCAGCCCACGAATTGCAGCCTGGCCTAAACACAGATAGGCAGAGCGAGACAGTGACAGACAGACAGAGAGACAGAGATAGACCGGAATACAGACAGGAAGAGACAGAGACAAAAAAAAAGATGCAGCATCAGTGTATCGGTTGAATATGAGACACTTCGAGGCTCAGTAGGAGGTGCAAATATCAAATTCCAAAAAATGGTCTCTGGCATGTAAAGGCTTAAATATAGACGGGCAACCATATACGGGGAACGTAAAGCCGTGCCCATTTACAGTGAACCAAGTTACCGTGGTAACGTGCTTCACAAAGGTAAAATTCAATTCCTCAAAAGTTTAGCTCGCATTTAATACTATCAACCCACCAACAGGCTTATACTCTTCCAATGAACATCACTGACGATTCACAGTGGATTTATTATACCCCCGGTCCGAAGGAGGAGGGTATACTGGTTTATTTAACTCTGTCCATCCGTCCGTCCGTCCGTCCGTCCGAAACACCTTTTTTCTCAGCAACCACAAATCATAGTCACTTGGTACTAAATTTCAGCTTGGGGTTCAAGACCTTGTCTACCGTGTTCAGGTCTGTCACACATCGACTTCCTGTTTACCGACTGAATGTCTCATCTCATATCCTGTCCTACAGGGTCGCAGGCAAGCTGGAGCCTATCCCAGCTGACTACGGGTGAAAGGCAGGGTACACCCTGGACAAGTCGCCAGGTCATCACAGGGCTGACACATAGACACAGACAACCATTCACACTCACATTCACACCTACAGTCAATTTAGAGTCACCAGTTAACCTAACCTGCATGTCTTTGGACTGTGGGGGAAACCGGAGCACCCGGAGGAAACCCACGCGGACACGGGGAGAACATGCAAACTCCACACAGAAAGGCCCTCGCCGGCCACGGGGCTCGAACCCAGGACCTTCTTGCTGTGAGGCGACAGTGCTAACCACTACACCACCGTGCCGCCCCCGGCTGAATGTATTTGCGAAAAATATAGGGTGGATTTTGACGCTATTTCAAGAAGCAAAATGCTATTTCAAAATGACAGTTTACCAGGATGCTATTTGAAATACCCGGGGAGAACACTGCTCTTTACTTACTTATTTCAGGGTTCATTATTTGTTGAAGTAAACCTTCATAATAAGTGTCCTATTCCTTCGATTGCTTGCATTCTGATATAAGTGAGAACGGGAGAACACGTAAGTGAGCAGTAGCTCACAGTTGATCTTGTTGCAACTGACTTACTAAGGTAAATGTAGTGAAGTAGTGATGCTGTATGTCAAGCGGAAATCACGAATCGGCAATTTTGATGAGCTCATTTTAAAAAAGGAGACAGTGAAATATATCAAGAAGACAAATCACCCTGACATGCATTTTTTTCCCCTCAAAGTCTGGCAACAAGCAAAAACACATTACCTAACATTTCACTAGATTTCATTCAAACCCCTGCAATCCTCACGTTTACTGTTTACAGCTGGTATTTTATCGACAGTTAACACAGTCCTAGGTGGATTTTCTTCCTCGTTAACAAATAAATATAGCCACATCGCTCATTACCATCTTTTAAGGAAATTAATAAAAATTATTGATCTTACAGTATGCTATTATTCAGTCTCAGAACAAACGGTGGACTGGACATATTATGTACCTGATTCATGTTACATTTAACAGTTATTCCATGAAATCGAGTCGTACATGAGCTGATAGCTGATGAGGTGCGTAGCACCGAGTCAGCTATAAGCCATGTATGACGAGACTGAGTGGAATAACTGTTATATTCTGTTCACATTCACTGGATTTTGAGAAACTGAGCATTTTTATTTTGATTTTTTGCAAATTCGATAAATAAAACCTTTATACAAAACATCCGACAAAATCATTTTCGCTTAGAATGTAAACAAACCGGCGAAATGACAGGGGCAATTTGTGAAAAATGCGATAAAAATAATTATTGAAAAATAAAAAATTATACATTCTTACCAGGGGCGGCACGGTGGTGTAGTGGTTAGCACTGTCGCCTCACAGCAAGAAGGTCTGGGTTTGAGCCCCGGGGCCGGCGAGGGCCTTTCTGTGCGGAGTTTGCATGTTCTCCCCGTGTCCGCGTGGGTTTCCTCCGGGTGCTCCGTTTTCCCCCACAGTCCAAAGACATGCAGGTTAGGTTAACTGGTGACTCTAAATTGACCGTAGGTGTGAATGTGAGTGTGAATGGTTGTCTGTGTCTATGTGTCAGCCCTGTGATGACCTGGCGACTTGTCCAGGGTGTACCCCGCCTTTCGCCCGTAGTCAGCTGGGATAGGCTCCAGCTTGCCTGCGACCCTGTAGAACAGGATAAAGCGGCTAGAGATAATGAGATGAGGCATTCTTACCATCAAATACTTTTATTCCATATTTTGTTGCTTTTTTTTTTGTGGGTTTTGTTTCGAGTAGAGTTTTTATTTTGTCCTCGGCTGTTTCAGCAACATGCGCTGCCATTTTGTTTTTCTCTACTCACGGTACATGAGCTGATAGCCTAGTAGCAGAGCAGCCAATCAGAGCGCACGATTGCTCATATCACCGGAACTTTTAAATTTTTTCTCTCTCTTTTTTTTTTGCGTTTGTGTAGTTTGATGTTTGTTTTTGTTTGAGTGTTTATATCTACCGGTTGTGGTGTACCTCCAGACCCAGTTTTGGGCGTCGGTTCCCTCCAGGCCTTGGTTCACCGTGGGTGATGCCTGTGCTCCTAGCTATGGACTGCAGTGAGCTCGTTGCTCATTTTAACATCGTGGTTGTCCAGTGCTCAGTGCTTTAGTGCTTGGCGTGGTGTTCTGAGCGATGTTGCTCGGTGGCGTCGCGGCAGCTGTGCAGGCGGTTTGGGACGTACCGGCGCTCTGCGTGGCGGTGCTTCTGTGCTCACTTTGTGGATCCATGGCGTGGTGTTCCGAGTGATGTTGCTGGCGGCGGTGCAGCGGCTGTGCTGGCAGTGTGGGACTTGTTTTCGTGCACCTTTTGGTGAGATTCTTCCAGATTCTCTGAATCTTTTGATGATATTATGCACTGTAGATGATGATATGTTCAAACTCTTTGCAATTTTACACTGTCGAACTCCTTTCTGATATTGCTCCACTATTTGTCGGCGCAGAATTAGTGGGATTGGTGATCCTCTTCCCATCTTTACTTCTGAGAGCCGCTGCCACTCCAAGATGCTCTTTTTATACCCAGTCATGTTTATGACCTATTGCCAATTGACCTAATGAGTTGCAATTTGGTCCTCCAGCTGTTCCTTTTTTGTACCTTTAACTTTTCCAGCCTCTTATTGCCCCAGTCCCAACTTTTTTGAGATGTGTTGCTGTCATGAAATTTCAAATGAGCCAATATTTGGCATGAAATTTCAAAATGTCTCACTTTCGACATTTGATATGTTGTCTATGTTCTATTGTGAATACAATATCAGTTTTTGAGATTTGTAAATTATTGCATTCCGTTTTTATTTACAATTTGTACTTTGTCCCAACTTTTTTGGAATCGGGGTTGTAGATTTTTATGCATATACTTGGTATCATAGCAAATAATAGTAAGCAAATAACGTTCTCTTCAGTGTGATCATATGTTATAACTACCACATTCTGCACGTGACATTTTATTCTCTCCTTAACTCTAGTCTTACAGTTCATATTAAAATTAGAAGTAATGGTGTTTTTGTTTTTTAAGTTTTCACAGTGAAACCGAAGTGTCAAATCCTAGCAGGCAGAAAGAAAATAACAAAAACAGTAGCATATGTTGGTGGATGGCGTGGTTTGATGCTAACATGCATCAGTTTTGGCAAGAATGTATGTAAGTGTAACATTAGCTTATTTTCAGATATGCAACACTGAGGAAATGTCTGATGTGACCGCTAGAGAAATGAACAAGATGAATTTTATTGACGTTTTGGCTTCCCGCTGCTTTAACTAAGAAAACAGAAAATCTTATTGCGTTTAACTCATAGATGCAGCCTGTGATTCCCAAACTCCAACCAGTAAAAGTCAAAGAAAACACACCTCAACTTCCAACTTGGATTGTCTTTACATTACAGGCGTTTAGCAGACATTCTTATCCAGAGCAGCCCAGGAAGCAGTTGGGGGGTTAGGTGCCTTGCTCAAGGGCACTTCAGCCATTCCTGCTGGTCCAAGGAATCAAACCAGCAACCTTTTGGCCCCAAAGCTGCTTCTCTAACAATTAGGTCATGGCATCTTCTCAAAAATGAGTTCCTTCCCCATTTATAGATTGATGTCCATTCATTCATTTACTTATGTTTTCATTCATAATTCACTTGTTCATTTATTAGCTTTGGTAATTGAGCTCACCCACTCCTCGGTCATCGACATTGGGGTTGTTGATCCAGCGCTGAGCCTGCTCCATCTTGCCTTCCAGGGTCACAGCAGCCTTGGCTGGCCGCATGTTGGCTACGGCACGGTTGGTTTTGGCCTGCAGGTTCTGTAGAGCAGTGCCAATCTGTTTGGCCAGAAGTCTGGCTTCAGGAGTGTCACCTTTACCCCTGAGGAATAGATTAATATGGCTCAGATCTGACACTTAACATAAATCCGAGGTGATCAAAGGCAGATTTTGCTGATAAAAAAGGCACAATAATTAAACATATACCGTATAAGGCCTTTCCAAACTAATACAAAAGACCTAAAGGTATCACTCAACTGACAGAACCTGAGTGTATATCTAACCCATCTAAACAAACACTAAAAAAAACCCCAAACATACTACATATATTTTACTTTAAATAAACTCACTATAATATCAAGATCATGTCAAGGTCACATGACTATATACAGTATTCCGCAAATGGCATCATGATCAGTTTTCAGCTTTTTCATGTTTTGAATGGCTTTGGTTAACGTACTGTCTGCGAAGTTCAGCGAGTTTGGCGGTAAGGCCAGCGATCTCACTAACAGAGCGCAGAATGTCGTCTCTCTCTTTGGGGTCCTCACACAGATCAGCAATGCGCTTGGCTTCGGCTAACAGAGCTCTGATATTTTCCTCTCCTTCAGGACCTCCATGAGGGTCAGCCAGCCAGCTCTGCACGAACACAGAGTGCTCACACAACACCGAGCTACACAGAACATCTAGCATAGATTTGACAATACACTACAATTTAAAAACCCCGAAACACGTATGCTATTAAGAGTCCATTTCAAAAAGGACATAATGACATGACATAAAAAAGCTTTTTCTTTAAATATGAAAACCCTTAGGAGCTCCGGGATGCATTACTGGGTGACCTACAATGCTTAATCTTGTATTTAGACATGTTGTTCTTAATGTCAGTGTAATTACTGAATAATTTATACCAATTAATGGAAAGCTTGGTTTAAATAAATGAATAATAAGCAGCGACTTTAAGGGTTTAAGAACAAACACCAGACCAAAAAGAAAGAAAACTGTATAAGCACTTATCATGAAGTAATATACTCTATATGAAGTCGATCTGTGATATAAAAAAGCATGGAAATGGTTACTAAATATGTATGTATATAAAAATTTCTCGGCGGCACAGTGGTGTAGTGGTTAGCGCTGTCGCCTCACAGCAAGAAGGTCCGGGTTCGAGCCCCGTGGCCGGCGAGGGCCTTTCTGTGCGGAGTTTGCATGTTCTCCCCGTGTCCGCGTGGGTTTCCTCCGGGTGCTCCGGTTTCCCCCACAGTCCAAAGACATGCAGGTTAGGTTAACTGGTGACTCTAAATTGACCGTAGGTGTGAATGTGAGTGTGAATGGTTGTCTATGTCTATGTGTCAGTCCTGTGATGACCTGGCAACTTGTCCAGGGTGTACCCTGCCTCTCGCCCGTAGTCAGCTGGGATAGGCTCCAGCTTGCCTGTGACCCTGTAGGACAGGATAAACCAGCTAGAGATAATGAGATGAGATGAGATAAAAATTTCTCAGATCATAAACTCCATATTATGGTAAAGAGGCATGTCCTGACCTTCAACCCTTTATAACATCTGAAGAACTCAAAATAAGTAGTGGATAGCGGATATTTTTTAAGATAAAAACATGTCATATTCACCTCATGTCCTGATCTGCATCAGCGGTTATCTGAAGTCACACATCTCCCTAGGTCTTCCCTTTCTTTGCATTTAGACCGTTGTATACTGAAGCTGTTTTTCTAGTCATTCAGCACATAGAATGTAATCCGCTCACGTGCATTTATATAGTTATGAACTCACGCTGTTTCTCTGTCCTTCGATATGAAACATCAGACATAAATCTTTGCTCCTGCTTTCTGTC
This sequence comes from Neoarius graeffei, assembly GCF_027579695.1. Classification (NCBI taxonomy): domain Eukaryota; kingdom Metazoa; phylum Chordata; class Actinopteri; order Siluriformes; family Ariidae; genus Neoarius; species Neoarius graeffei. The sequence continues at coordinate 59,378,583 of NC_083575.1, read as the reverse complement.
TTGCATTTCCTGAATACTTGCAAGTTGTAGAAGCCATACCACGAGCTGGCCTAGCAGTTAGCGTGTCTGCCTCCCGACTGGGAGATTGTGAGTTCTACTCACGGTCGGGTCATACCAAAGACCATCATAAAAATGGTACCTACTGCCCTCTGGCGAGGCATGCTGGAATACAGATGCGAGCAGGGAATCAAACTCTCGCGGTTACCAGAGGACTAGCCCCTCACTGTAGATCTAGCTATATAATGGCGAGAGGCTGAGGGCGATAAGATTGGAGGTGCACCAATGTGCCTCAAGAGCTGGTTAGTACTGGGACAGAAGACTGCCTGGGAAGACCAGATCCTGGCGCAGGAAGGACTTTGATGGAAGCCCCATATTAATTTAACACTTATAGCAGCTCTGATCACTAATTAGAAGATGTGACTAGATTTTTACTGTCTTATGCCATACCTAGTATTACAACAGAGTGGGAACTTTCTAAGAAGTGCTTCATGCATCATTCATCTCCAGTTACCATTTTATCCTAATCAGAGTCAAGGATCTGACACCTATTCAGCAAAACACCGGGTGTGGAAGGAATGCATTCCTGATGGGATGCCCATGGCAGGGCATCTTGCACACACTCATTCTCACCTGGGGCAATTTAGAGCAACCAATCCATGTTTTTTGGAGCCGAAAGAAAACTGGACGAAGCACGTGGACATGCAGAAAGCACACAGAACTCCACACAGATAGTAACCTGAGGTAAGGATCGAACCAGGAACCCTGAGATATCAAAGCTGCCCACTGCACCATCATGGCACCACAAGAAGCGTATGAATGTGTAACTGTGTATTGCTGGTGAACTATCTTACCTGAGCAGCATCTATCCTCTTAGCAATAGCCTGTTTAGCATTGCTCAGGGCCTCCAGTTTGCGAGCTGCATTCTCCACTTTCCCCACTAGGATGTCCAAACCCTGCGCCACCTGCTGAGCCTTCTGCATGCCCATCGGCGTAGGCCCTTGACCTCTGCAAAACACAAATACACAAGTTATATTTTACACCAGATGCACAATAATAAAGTTTATTATACATACAGGACACTTTATCCATGGAATAAAAGCATGTGTTCTATTCCCTTCTAACGGGTTTCATTCATTTGGTTTGATAGCATGCAATATTGTTAGTATATCGCTTATCCTACATGTATTACATCACTCTACCCAATGGAGAATGAGCATTGAATATTGTTTGCAATATTGCATGGTTGTCAAGATGACATGATGTCACACGTCGGAGATGTAAAACTTCCATGCTAGCCAGCGACTGGGACAATTTATAAACAAACATGGCTGCCAGGTTTGTTTCATTAAATACAGAAGATTTTGAGAGAATTTTGAAAGAGAAAGACGTGTTGAACACCTGAAAAGAATGTGTATGTCTTATAATAATAATAATAATAATAATAATAATGACTTTTTTTCATGGTATATCAGATCTATTCCATTCAGCTAGCATGATACTGAACTCGTCTTTGACTTGTTCAGTATCATGAATGGAATAGATCTGATAGACCACTCAATGCCAACCAATGGCAATTATTTAAATGTATTATCAATGAATTAATAGTCACACAAGGAAATAAAAACGTCCAATGAGAGTGTGATTCAAATGTTATTTGTACAACACTCTTAAAAATACACATGGGCACAAAGAGGATTTGTAGAAATCCCTAATGGGCAAGGCAGACGGAAAAATGTCAAGGGAAAAAAAAAAACTCTCTGAGACAGCATGAGGAACAAACATTTAGAGGAGTCAGTCTCACAAGGGACCAGGGATCCCATCTTTTTCTGCTGACACCCAATAGTGAATATTACAGTATATAAATATAACGAAATAAGACAAAAGCACCAAGTGTATTGAAAGGTTGTGAATACGAGCATACCATCATAAGTTTGACTATGTCATTATCATGAGAGTGAAATCTCAAATTCTGACTACAGATCTAAAATTAAAGTGGCTCCAAACAATATGTTGGGAAGTGCCTTCTTCCTTGCTTTTCTTGCTTTCTTGCCCTCACCCTTTGCTGCGTGGAGGCAGTGGGCTGAATCAATGGCCGATTATCAGGGCTCAGGATTTAATGGACTTCAGTTCAGCCTCTTTAATAAAGCCAGATCCTTGCGTATAATCCCAGGGCTATTGTTTTCACTTTCTGTGCCTCAGCCTTCACAAACACCATTCCTTTCACCATTCCTCTGCAATCCAGCATCAGCTCTGGCTGACTACAGGCAAGCCAAAAACTACATCATCGACTGAAATATAATTACAAACCCTAGGATATATATATATATATATATATATATATATATATATATATATATATATATATATATATATATATATAAAGATGTACTACATTTATTAAAAATACAATGTAGGCAGGGGCGGCACGGTGGTGTGGTGGTTAGCGCTGTCGCCTCACAGCAAGAAGGTCCGGGTTCGAGCCCTGTGGCCGGCGAGGGCCTTTCTGTGCAGAGTTTGCATGTTCTCCCCGTGTCCGCGTGGGTTTCCTCCGGGTGCTCCGGTTTCCCCCACAGTCCAAAGACATGCAGGTTAGGTTAACTGGTGACTCTAAATTGACCGTAGGTGTGAATGTGAGTGTGAATGGTTGTCTGTGTCTATGTGTCAGCCCTGTGATGACCTGGCGACTTGTCCAGGGTGTACCCCGCCTTTCGCCCGTAGTCAGCTGGGATAGGCTCCAGCTTGCCTGCGACCCTGTAGAAGGATAAAGCGGCTAGAGATAATGAGATGAGATGAGACAATGTAGGCATTCATTTGAGGTTTTGCTCTCCTCCGTGTACAGTGAAGGCCTGTACCTGACTCGCACATCCGACACCTGATCAGTCATCTGTCCCAAAGTCTTGGTCGTTCCCAGGATCTCCCTCCTCTCCTTCCCAGCACACAGCTCTCCTACTTTCCCAGCCTCGTCCAGAATCTGACGCAGAGCATGTTCACCTGCTGCCCCTAAACCCGTACACGCACACACACACATGCACACGACTCAGTGTCTATACAGGCTAACATGTTCTTCTCCATAATAGGGAGAAAGCAATAGATTTATTAGACTGACTGACTAGAGTTTTTCTCTCTCTCTTTTTTTTTTTTTACAGCCTGTACTGAAGTTACAAGAAACATTCAAATGTGTATCTGTTTTGAATAAATAGCTGATGTAATCCATCAGAACTAATTTAGGTTCTGGGTTTCATACAACAAGAGTGAATACTTATACAATCACCACTTTTACATTTTTATTAGTATTCTGGAAAACTATCTTGGTTTTACTCCCATTTTAATACAATGGGCTATTTTATGTAGATCGATGATATACTATATAATTCCCATTTAGTCATTTTCAGTACCGGGGGCGAATACTTATGCAAAGCATAATTCATAATCCCCAAGGTCAATCTGTTCACGCTCTAGCAGAGAGCCTCTTTTGTGTTGGCCTGCTCACATACCTGGTAGGCCATTCGGATCTCTGAGCCAGGCTTTAGCCTGATTCATCTTCGACTCAATCAGTGCCAGCGATCTCTTCATCGCTTCTGTGTCCTTCAGAGTGGGAGAAGAAACGAGGTAGAGAGTGAAGGAAAGAAAGGCAAACATGGGAAAAAAAGATAGAAAATCTCAGTATTTCATCAGTCGATAATATTATAAATTACAAATTAGTTTGTGTGCATTTCACACAAAAAAAAGGGAGGGGTGGGACTTTGTGCTTCTCGATGGCCCACACCTACACACACTTATATACACCTATATACACAGGTGAAGGGAGTCACATACCGTAATCATCACTTCACACTTCATAGCACCCACTCACGCATTTAGAGGAAATTTCAAGCTTGTCTGGCTCAGTGCCTCTGCCCGAGTGCCTGTGGCTCTCTGCCGCACAGAACAGTCTGAACCATTAGCACACTTAGGGATGTGTAGCGACTTCACAGAAAGCAAACAAATTTGGGTTGTCAGACTTATGACAAAGATGATAAGGTGTGAAGCACCAGCAAGCCATAGCAAGCTAGGTTTTTTTTTTTCCCTTGGTGTACAAAATGAACACAGTGCCTAATTCATTTTGAATTTATACACCAGAAGGTTTATTAATTAATCACAGACTGTAAAAAGAACAGCACTGTGACAGCAATGTGAGCTCTGTGATGCAGCCAAATCGTGCACATGTATAGTGTCTTGAAAAAGTATTCATCCCTCTTGGTGTTTGTCCTGTTTTGTCGCATTACAAGCTGGAATTAAAATGGATTTTTCGAGGGTTAGCACCATTTGATTTACACAACATGGCTACCACTTTAAAGGTGAAAATTGTTGTTTTATTGTGACACAAACAATAATTAAGATGAAAAAAACAGAAATCTGGAGTGTGCATAGGTATTCACCCCCCAAAAGTCAATACTTTGTAGAGCCACCTTTTGCTGTAATTACAGCTGTAAGTCTCTTGGGGCATATCTCTATTAGCTTAGCACATCTAGCCACTGGGATTTTTGCCCATTCCTCAAGGCAAAACTGCTCCAACTCCTTCAAGTTAGATGGGTTGTGTTGGTGTACAGCAATCTTCAAGTTATGCCACAGATTCTCAATTGGATTGAGGTCTGGGCTTTGATTAGGCGATTCCAAGACATTTAAATGTTTCCCTTTAAACCACTCCAGTGTAGCTTTAAGTAATGTTTAGGTTAATTGTCCTGCTGGAACGTGAACCTTCATCCCAGTCTCAAACCTCTGGCTGACTCAGGTTTTCCTCCAGAATTGCCCTGTATTTAGTGCCATCCATCTTTCCTTCAGTCCTGACCAGCTTTCCTGTCCCTGCAGATGAAAGATATCCCCACAGCATGATGCTGCCACCACCATGCTTCACTGTAGGAATGGTGTTCTCAGGGTGTTAGGTTCACGCCACACATGGCATTTCCCATGATGGCCAAAAAGATCAATTCTAGTCTCATTTGACCAGAGAATCTTCTTCCATGTGTTTGGGGAGTCTGCCACATGCCGTTGGGCAAACTCCAAACGTGTTTTCTTAAGCAATGACTTTTTTCTGGCCACTCTTCCATAAAGCCCCACTCTGTGGAGTGTACGGCTTAAAGTGGTCCTATGGACATATACTCCCATCTCCGCTGTGGATCTTTGCAGCTCCTTCAGTGTTATCTTTGGTGTCTTTGTTGCATCTCTGATTAATGCCCTCCTTGCCCAGTCTATGAGTTTTGGTGGGCGGCCTTCTCTTGTCAGGTTTGTAGTGGTGCCATATTCTTTCCATGTTGCTATAATGGATTTAATGGCGCTCCCTGGGATATTCAAAGTTTGGGATTTTTTTAATGACACAACCCTGATCTATACTTCTTCACAACTTTGTCTCTGACCTGTTTGGAGGCTCCTTGGTTTTCATGTTGCTTGCTTAGTAGCATTGCAGAGTCAGGGTCCTTCCAGAACAGGTTGATTTATATAGACATCATGTGACAGATCATGTGACACTTTGATTGCACACAAGTGGATCTTAATCAACTAATGATGTGACTTATGAAGTGAATTGGTTGGAGCAGCTCTTATTTAGGGGTTTCATACGAAAGGGGGTGAATACCTATGCACACTCCAGATTTCTGTTTTTTCATCCTAATTATCGTTTGTGTCACGATAAAACAACAATGTGCACCTTTAAAAGTGGTAGGCATGTTGTGTAAATCAAATGGTGCCAACCCTCCAAAAAATCCATTTTAATTCCTGCTTGTAATGCAACAAACCAGGACAAACACCAAGGGGGATGAATACTTTTGCAAGACACTGTAGAAGTGATAAAGTATAAGTCACACAGATGTGTCTCCTTTCAGCAAGAATCAAATCCAACTGCCCCTTCATCTCCTGTGCCTTATTTCCGTGTACTCAATAACAGCTGCATTCAAACCCATAGAGTGATGAGATCACGTTAATTGTAAGCTGATGACTCATTTCTCTTTGCCTGCATAATTATTAGGCATCAGCTTAGACACGGGCTGCATTCAGGAACTGCAAGACTGAAGAAGTTCAATGCCTTAAGCATTAGTATAACACACGGCTTCACTAAAAACAGTCTTGAGTATGCAGAATACACCACACACTATAAACAGGGAAGATGATAATATGGTTAAGAAACTCATGAGCATGAGTCTTGCTTTAGAAGGCAATCTGATGTGCAACACCCCTGCATGTACCGTACACTCTCTCTCTCACACACACACACACGCACACACACAGGCTACATCTATATTCTGTGACATTCAGAAGAGGGCACCTGATCAAAATTTCATGATATGATCACAGGACTCTTTGAACACCCACTCACTGAATAAGCAATGCGATTCTGCTACAGCGATGACGGATATAAGGAGTCATGTGTTTTTCCATCGGTAATGAGTAACGTGAGCGAGGAAATGAACGAGAAATGAAGTCGAAACTTATGGATATTGGTATAGATAAGGCAGCAAAGATTCTGTTAAATTGCCTGAAATTTCATATGTGTATTTATACGCACACTATGCATAGTATAACGCACACTTGTCATCATGCATGCCAAATGTGTTTTTAAATACTTTCCACAAAATAACAATATTTTCCTAATTTATTATGTGTAAGTATGAAAATTGGGGGATGGTTCCTTTTTTTTTTTTGCAATTGTTTTAACTTGCAAATGTGTGCAAATTTAATAATCTTTGCCATTGCCTTGTTTATATGCGTATTTTACCACATTTTAAAAATAAATTTGCATTGAAGCATCATTTCAGAGCAGCACGGTGGTGTAGTGGTTAGCGCTGTCGCCTCACAGCAAGAAGGTCCTGGGTTCGAGCCCCGTGGCCGGCGAGGGCCTTTCTGTGCGGAGTTTGCATGTTCTCCCCGTGTCCGCGTGGGTTTCCTCCGGGTGCTCCGGTTTCCCCCACAGTCCAAAGACATGCAGGTTAGGTTAACTGGTGACTCTAAATTGACCGTAGGTGTGAATGGTTGTCTGTGTCTATGTGTCAGCCCTGTGATGACCTGGCGACTTGTCCAGGGCATACATGTCAACCTATACGGAATGTCAGTATTTTATACGGATTTGATTCAATAAACGTAGTATACGGGCGTACAAATAAAGTTATACGGATTCTTTAAAAAAACTTCAATATTTATTTAGAGCTATAATCAATTCCCACGATGATAAAAGAGCGCAGAACATTTACAAACATACTGTACACCACAGAAAGCACAGACAGCCAGTAAAGAGTCTTATGAAATCGAGCGTTATCTTGTGGTAGCAAGACTTCGTTCCACTTTTGATCATGCGCACACCGCATTGCAAGAATCCCGCCAACCGGGAAGTATTTTGTTTGAAACGCGTATTTCCATCTGATCGACTTTCACTAGCGACTGAAAAGATTCTGAATGGGCACTCCGGCAAGATCAACACAGACACTTGCTGTGACATGCAGCCTAGTGAGGTATTGGTGCGGAGTGCTAAAAAAAGCTGTTATGGAGTACAATTCAGAACATTAGAGTGACACTTTGTGTTTTTGTCAAACATTGGAGCTTTGTATTCATTCTGAAGGTTTATTGTTATTAATATTGAATAAAAAGTAACTTGGATATATCATTGTTAATTATCATTCAAATTTTAGGTAAATTATTTTAATTTGCATCTTATACGGATTTTATAAAGGAAATACGGATTTTGGTTATACAGGTTTGATTGACCAAAGGTTGACATGTATGCCAGGGTGTACCCCGCCTTTCGCCCGTAGTCAGCTGGGATAGGCTCCAGCTTGCCTGCGACCCTGTAGAACAGGATAAAGCGGCTACAGATAATGGATGGATCATTTCAACCGGTTAAGATGCCTACGAAAGTATGGTTTCATAAATAACTTGGCCATAAATAAAAAAGATGGGCATGGCTTTTACTGGCATTGTCCTGTGTGTGTCTGTATATGCAAGTGGGGTTTTTTCCCCTCAGGAAACCTCAACTGTTTGCTCATGAGGCTGATCTGAGACCAAGAGAAAATATAACCAGTACTAAGTTAAAACAATGAGAGCCGATTCCTAAGCCGAACGGTTTAAACAGAAAACCCACAAATGAAAATAAAATTACTCTCGATGACTAAAAACACATTTTTTTGAGCCCAGAGTAGGAGCACTACATGAGAACTGTGTATAAATGGTGTGTGCATAATGTATACACAATACCACTAAAAATTTTCACTACAGGGAGTCACAAAAATGGAGCACCTCAGCTGCTGTAACTGAAGTAAGAGCAAACAGGTAGGCAGGTTTATCAGGAAAAACAGCATTCATTTCAAGCAGCACAGATGGTGTAAGGATCTCACAGAGACAGAGTAAGACAGCAACAAGTGACGAAACAAGTTAAAAAGAGAGGCAGGTTAGCAAAGTGAGACTCGATGAGAGACGGCAGCAGACAGTGCGTGAAAAAGACAAATCATGAAACACTGCAGAACACCAACATACAGAATGTTGAATCTGGCTCGATTCTTACAGTACAATCACATGTCTTGTGTTACACATATACTGCAAACACACACACATACACAGTATGCAAGTGCATGGAGGTCTTATTTGCTGCATGCTAGGACATCACGCAGTGGGGAAAAGGAAGCCTTACCTTCTACAAGGAGGAAAAGAATGGAAGAGTACAGAAAAAAGAGAATAAAAAGAAAGAAAACCCAGTGTTTAAAGCCGTTACATCAGGGTGAACAGAAAATCAGAGGTGGCACAACTAATTAACACATGCTTCAGGACGTTCTTCAAGTCGTAAATGTGTATGAGGAAAACTGAATGTGCATGCGAAAAGAAGGGACAGTCAAACACAGATCGGTAGGTAAAGCTGTACGGTCACTTCCTGATTGCGATTTGCTGACCATCGCTAAATACCAAATATTTTTAAAATGCTACAGTGACAGGCTGTTATAATCTGACGCTGTTTAATAAGTGGTGTTTAGAAAATACTTTCCCTACACTGTTATATATCTGTTATTTGTTCTATCCACATTCAATGAATATGAGCAATCACGCGCTCTGATTGGCTACTCTACTACAAGGATATCAGCTCATATACCGTTAGTAGAGAAAAACAAAATGGTGGAGCGTGCTGCTGAACCAATAGAGAACAAAATAAAAACTCTACTCGAAAACAAAAAAACCCAAAAACACAAAAAAGCAACAAAATCCGGAATGAAAGTAAGAATGTATTTTTTTTTATTTTTCAAGAATTATTATTAGAGCATTTTTCACAAATTGCTACTGTCATTAGACAAAACGTTAGACATATTGTATAAAGTTTTTCTTTATCGTATTTGCTAAAAATAAAAATACTTTGTTTCTCAAAATCCAATGAATATGGACAGAATAAAACAGTTATTCCACTCAATTTCATCATACATGGCTTACAGCCAACTCGGTGCTATGCGCCTCGTCGGCTATCAGCTCATGTACGACTCGATTTCATGGAATAACTGTTAAATAGCTGCACCGTTCTAACCCTAACTGTGAAGAGAGTGTAGAATATAATCCTGATAATTAAATTTGTGTTTATTTTGACAATGTTTATTCTGGGAAACACTCCCAAGCATTTGCTAAATCTTTATAAACAGTATGTTGGAAGTAAACAAGAGTGAGAGAGTGATTAAAAATGATGGTGTGCAGCTTGTGTTTTTGGTTCTTCATTCATACTGCACTGGATACTGGATTATTCTGTTACTCTACAGTAAATGTACTGTATAATGAAAAAAAAAATTGGAATAGAATTGAAAATACTTTGTTAGCCCAGGCGTCTTCATCCCAGGAAGTGAGCTGCAGCACTCGGATGATCTCATTGATCTCAGCACTCATCTTCTCAAAGGTGTAGTTCCTGTTCTTCATGGCTTCCTCAACACCATGGCTCTTGGTACACTTGGTGGTCACAAAGATTTTTACAGCTGGAAAACGGCACACAAAAGGCATAGGTTCAGGACTGATTTATACTTCTATGTTGATGCAAGTCACATGACCTTTCCTTCTTGGGGAAGCCATGGCCTAAAGGTTAGAGAAACAGCTTTGGGACCAGCAACGCTAGACCAGCAGGAATGACTGAAGTGCCCTTGAGCAAGGCACCGAACCCCTAACTGCTCCCCAGGCTGCCCAATGCTGTAAGGATGTCAGGGTCTCGTTGTATGTCACTCTGGATATTGCAAGTATAGCCTGCAGAGATGCTCTGACCCTCTTGCTTGCTTTGTTCCTGGAAACCAACTACAGTACTGTGTGCCAACTGGCTTTCAGGTGAACACTGATTGATTGTTGGGGAGGTGTGTCCAGTTGCAAGCCCGGAAACTTGTGATTAGATGTTCTGACCCTTCTTCCATGTGTTTTATTGTTCTAAATACAAGTAACCAATAAAATGTTCCCTTATTCCTTGAGTACGTTCTTTCTTCTATCCACTGGGGACATATGACCCCAAACCACTTTCTGAATTAAAAGCTTACACATAACAGCTTACGGCAAAAACAGATGCAAAATGTCTTCTAAAAATATCAATTTAGACATATTCAAGCTGTTAATGTTATAGGTTGATGTTAATAAAACGTCTCCTCTGTGATAAAACTCTCAAGTCGGACAGCTATAAATGAACAGCATGAGGAAGTAGTTCAGGTTTTTTCCCCCTGCGGTTCATGTTTGTATCACACGCCATGACCATTTACAGAAAACTATAACCATGAAATCGCAGTGTGTGTGTGTGTGTGTGTGTGTGTGTGTGTGTGTGTGAGAGAGAATGTAAAGTGTAAAGCTTTATATCAAACATAGTTCTAATTATAATGGTCAATTTAATCCTGCAGGCTTTCACACTTTCCTTTCCTATTTCCTTTAATGGTCTCCCAATAAAAACACAAATTATGTAACATAAATCACAGCAACTCAAGTTTAAAAAATCTAAAGCATCTAAGATTTCCAGGATTTCTTGTACTGTGGATTTAAAACATGAGTAAAATTGAAGTGCTTCATTAACAAGAGTGCTCTGAGAGCAGAATATCCCCCGCTGGCAACTCTGCCAAAACTCTGGCAAAATGCAACTGAACTGAACGAAATTGCAATATGAGGATTACCGACATATAACAAAGAATCCTGGCAAGTTTTGTGAAATTCCTCCAAAAATTGTGAGAGGAGTTGATTTCATTAGGTGAGTACCCTTCCCGGGACGGACGGACGGACGGACAGACATCGCCACGGCATAATCCCCCTTCGGGCCTTTCGGCCAGCGGGGGATAATAAAAAACTGCTTGATACTGCTGAGTACAGATGCATGAAAATGCTTCAGAAATGCTTTTGATAAGAATTGACTTGATTTATAATTCATCATGTAACGTTTCCTTTTTCCTCTGCTCATTAAAAAAATAAAAAATAAAAAAAAGATACATCAGTGTTATATTTCATTCCTACGGTACAGTGAAACACTATTATGCCTCCACTAACAAGTGAGAGATATTTTCGTGTTGTCCGTGCATCCGTCCAGCTGTGCATCCATCTGAGATTCTCATTAGTGTGATATCTCAAGAAGGAGTCGTTGGATGATTGTAGGATTTATATGAAATTATTGTAACGATTGTAAGCAGGGGCGGCACGGTGGTGTAGTGGTTAGCGCTGTCGCCTCACAGCAAGAAGGTCCTGGGTTCAAGCTCCGTGGCCGGCGAGGGCCTTTCTGTGTGGAGTTTGCATGTTCTCCCCGTGTCCGCGTGGGTTTCCTCCGGGTGCTCCGGTTTCCCCCACAGTCCAAAGACATGCAGGTTAGGTTAACTGGTGACTCTAAATTGACCGTAGGTGTGAATGTGAGTGTGAATGGTTGTCTGTGTCTATGTGTCAGCCCTGTGATGACCTGGCGACTTGTCCAGGGTGTACCCCGCCTTTCGCCCGTAGTCAGCTGGGATCGGCTCCAGCTTGCCTGCGACCCTGTAGGACAGGATAAAGCGGCTAGAGATAATGAGATGAGGGTCCAGGTCATAACAAGGTCAAATGGTTAGAGTATATTTAAGTGTACATTACAGGCATTTAGCTGATGCTCTTATCCAGAGCGACGTACAACATACTCAGAGTGGCCTGGGGAGCAGTTGGGGGTTAGGTGCCTCGCTGAAGGGCACTTCTGCCATTCCTGTTGGTCCAGGGAATCAAACCGACAACCTTTTGGTCTCAAAGCTGCTTCTCTAAACATTAGGCCATGGCTTCCCGTTTCAGGTATACAAATTTCAGCTAAACAAATTAGTAACAAAAAGGACTAGACTAGTTGGCAGCGGAGGCTTCCCTGTTGACACCATTGTCATCACGTTCTACTTGTCTTTGTTGTTTCACATTATTCCTTTTTCTGCATCTGCAGCTAAATGAGTGCAATGATCATTACTGCTATTTCAACAGAAGGTTATGCAGCATGTGACCGTTGGCTCAGCTCACTCTCACCCTCACCTGAAATGAGCACAGGCAGCAGCTCTTTCACCGTGTTCATGGAGTTGACCAACATCATGCGGTGCTCCTGATGCGTCAGCTCCTGCTGCCGTTCATCGATCATCTTTGCCATCTTCGTCATGCCTAGTAAAGGGAGTTTGTTAATCAGTATATAGATGAAAGCAGGGCCCAGAAATGGGCCAGGTCATATATGAAAAAGTCTTTATAGGCCCTATAGTTGGTCATGTCACCCTCTAACACCGGGAGGAAAAAAAAAAAAAAAAGACGTCAATCCTGGAAAATCAGCCTACAGAGAGACAATATTTTCCCTCAAATTCAGCTTGTTAATTTTGAAAGAATTTTAAATTTAGTTTTAGTCGCTTGCTGAAAATTGTAATTACATTTTAGTCACATAAATTCTTTTTTGTTTTGGTTTAGTCAAGGTGTAGTCAACTCAGTTCTATTTCGTTTCTACTGACCGCCAGAGGCGGTGCTTTCAGCACATGGATATCCATCACACGAACGTGCAGGTCGAGTAATAGTAACAACAAAGTCACGTGTGACCTGGGTGACGTCACCCCTTGACCCCGGCATAAAAGACCGGTAAACCCAGGAAGTGACCTCTTACATCTTCTCGCGTTTGCAGGTTGCGAGTTGGATTGAAATCTGGACAAAGCGCTGTGGTAGTTTCGTTACCCGTAGGGTTGGGGCTGTGCTTATGCACCCTCCAAGAAACTGCGCTAAGTCCACCAACTCTTTTCTTCTTGATTTATTACTCCGTAAGCTGAGCGCTCTCGCTCGGTGGAGTTAGCTGATTAGCCCTCCGGGGCGGTGTCCTCACCGCTGGAGGCCGGCTTGTTTTCGCTTCAGGTAAGCGGGTTTCATTATTTAAATTAAAGCGGCGTTCCTCTCGCCGCTGTTTATCAGTTCTGCGGCGCTCGGCGCCTATCCTTGTTAATATTATTAACCACCTTGTTTTGTGTAGCCTCGCCGCCGGCCTGTTCACAGGCCGGCTGTCTTGTGTGTTGTATTCGTATTGATTTATTACTCCGTTAAGCTGAGCGCTCTCGCTCGGTGGAGTTAGCTGATTAGTCCTCCGGGGCGGTGTCCTCACCGCTGGAGGCCGGCTTGTCTTCATTCAGGTAACCGGTTTTCATTCATTTAATTTTAAGCGGTGGTTCTCGCCGCTGTTTATCAGTTCTGTGGCGCACTGCGCCTATCTTTGTTAATATTATTAACCGCCTTATTTTGTGTAGCCTTGTCTCCGGCCTGCTCACAGGCCGGCGGTCTTGTGTTGTATTGTTTGTTACTCCGCTAAGCTGAGCGCTCTCGCTCGGTGGAGTTAGCTGATTAGTCCTCCGGGGCGGTGTCCTCACCGCTGGAGGCCGGCTTGTCCTCATTCAGGTAAGTGGTTTTCATTTATTTAATTTAAAGCGGTGTTCCTCGCCGCTGTTTATCAGTTCTGTGGCGCACTGCGCCTATCTTTGTTAATATTATTAACCGCCTTATTTTGTGTAGCCTTGTCTCCGGCCTGCTCACAGGCCGGCGGTCTTATGGGTTGTATTCATATTGTTACTCCGTTAAGCTGAGCGCTCTCGCTCGGTGGAGTTAGCTGACTAGCCCTCCGGGGCGGTGTCCTCGCCGCTGGAGGCTGGCTTGTTGTCGCCCAGGTAAGCGGTTTTCATTCATCTAAATTAAAACGGTGTTTCTCGCCGCTGCTTATCAGTGCTGTGGCGCACGGCGCCTATCCTTGTTAATATTCCCGACCACGGGTGTGTTCGCCCGGTCGTTTTTCATTACCGCCTGATTGTTTATTTGGGCTGCTTACTTGGGGTGTTCTCGCCCTATTTTTTAAGTTCCCTTCTGCCAGCCAGGCGTCATGGACCTCTTCTCTCGCTGCGCTGCATGTGCCTGAGCGTGGCTGCGCGGACCGCCAGGCTGGCTCGGCTGGATTCTCCGTCTGACATCCCCCGGGCCTCGGGGGGACAGGACACGGTGTCGGCTGCAGCAGCGGGGCCCAGCAAGCGCCGTGGGTTCCCCCACACGTCTTCGCTTTTAAGGCGAAAAAGAAGCGCTCGGGCGATTTGGCTCAGAAGGTGGAGGCGATGTCCACCGAGCTGGAGGAGATGAAGGCCCTGCTGGCGAATCTTCAGCCTCCGCCACAGGGGGCAGTGTTCCCGCTGCAGGGCCCTGGCGGCAATGCAGGACACCCCTACCTATGGCCTCCTGCAGATGCCCAACATTGAGAAGCGCGGCCTGCTCACGGGCCGGCTGTCTTGTGTGTTATATTCGTATTGTTTGTTACTCCGTTAAGCTGAGCGCTCTCGCTCGGTGGAGTTACCTGACTAGCCCTCCGAGGCGTGTCCTCGCTGCTGGAGGCCGGTTTGTTGTCGCTCAGGTAAGCGGTCTTCATTCATTTAAAGCGGTGTTTCTCGCCGCTGTTTATCAATTCTGTAGCGCACGGCGCCATCCTTGTTAATATTCCCGACCACGGGTGTGTTCGCCCGGTCGTTTATTTTTTATTTCCGCCTGATAGTTTATTTTGGGCTACTTACTTGGAGCGTTCTCGCCCTATTTAAGTTCCCTTCTGCCAGCCAGGCGTCATGGACCTCTTCTCTCGCTGCGCCAACTGCCGGTCCCCCTCGAACCGGAGGACGGCCACCGCGAGTGCCCCTCATGCCTGGGTATTGATCACCTGCGGCAGGGGCTGACGGACATGGCCTGCGCAGACTGCATGTGCCTGAGCATCCAGCCAACGCTGAGGGCTGCATTGGCCCGTCTGGGGTTGGACACGCCCCGGTGGCCCAGCATCAGAGCGCTTTCTTCAGAGGTCCCACATAGCCTTCCTCGTTGTCTGTTCCGCCCTCGGCCTCATACATCGAGGAGTTACAGAGGTGTTGGGCGGACCCTAGATGCCTTCCCACCTCCCTAGTGACTGCAGGGCCCTGGCGGCAATGCAGGACACCCCTACCTATGGCCTCCTGCAGATGCCCAACATTGAGAAGCGGCTTTCATTCATTTAAATTAAAGCGGTGTTTCTCACCGCTGTTTATCAGTTCTGTGGCGCACAGTGCCTATCCTTGTTAATATTATCAACCGCTTGTTTTGTGTAGTCTTGTCTCCGGCCTGCTCACGGGCCGGCTGTCTTGTGTGTTATATTCGTATTGGTTGTTACTCCGTTAAGCTGAGCGCTCTCGCTCGGTGGAGTTAGCTGACTAGCCCTCCGAGGCGTGTCCTCGCTGCTGGAGGCCGGTTTGTTGTCGCTCAGGTAAGCGGTCTTCATTCATTTAAATTAAAGCGGTGTTTCTCGCCGCTGTTTATCAGTTCTGTAGCGCACGGCGCCATCCTTGTTAATATTCCCGACCGCGGGTGTGTTCGCCCGGTCGTTTATTTCTTATTTCCGCCTGATAGTTTATTTTGGGCTACTTACTTGGAGCGTTCTCACCCTATTTAAGTTCCCTTCTGCCAGCCAGGTGTCATGGACCCCCAGACGCTGGAGGGGACGAGCGCGGCATCACGGGAGCTGTGTGACGCGGCTCCAGGCCTTTGCCTACTCGTCACGGGAACTGGGCCGGCTGATGTCGTATCTCACCCTCGGCCGCCAGCAGATATGGCGGGCACAGTCCCCTCTGGCCGAGCCCGACCGGCGTGTGCTGCACTCTCTCCCTGTTGTCCCCGGGGAGCCGTTTGGCGAAGCCACTCAGCAAGCCCTGGATCGGAGTGCCCAGGTCATCTAGGCGTAACAGCAGTTCGCTGGCCCCCGCCAGGCCCACCACCATGGCAATGCTGCCCAGTCCTTCAGGGGGCCCACACCGACTCTGTCTCGGCCACGCACCCACCAGGAGACCAGACGGGTTGATGACTTTCGCCACCCCACCACCTCCCGGACCCGCGGTGCCGCCCCCTACACCCAGTCCACTCCTTGTCGCCCCCATGGTGACCGACGGGGGCGCTCTGGACGGCGCTGACATCAGCGCGCCGGCGGTCGGCCGCTTTTTCCAGCGAACAGCTCCAAAGCTGGAGAGCGTTGACCCCTGGGTGCTGGTGACCCTCACTGAGGGTTACCGCATCCAGTTCTGCCACCGTCCACCACGTTTCATGGGGTCAAACACCACCGTGAGCCATCCGGGGAAGTCCCTCGTCCCCCGGCAGGGAATCGCCACCCTCCTGGAGAAAGGAGCAGTCTCTCCCGTCGACAGGCAGAGACAGCAAGGTGGGTTCTACTCCAGGTATTTTCTGGTTCCGAAGGACGGCGGTATCCGCCCGATCCTCGACCTGAGGTCCCTCAATTCCCACTTGAGGACCATGAGATTCCGCATGCTGCGTACAGTGGATGTCTTACACCACATCCAGGCGGGCGACTGGTTGTCACCTTGGCCTGAAAGACGCCTACTTCCATGTTCCCATTGTGCCACACCACAGGCAGTTCCTGCGGTTTGCCTTCGAGGGCTAGGCTTTCGAGTTCAATGTTCTGCCCTTTGGGATATCGCTGGCACCCCGTGTGTTCACCGGGTGTGCGGCAGCGGCATCGGCACTACTTCAGGCAAGGGGTTTGCGTGTCCTGCCCTACCTGGACGACTGGCTTGTCTGTTCACGGTCAGCAGCTCAGGCCCGCACCAACATCGCGACTGTGCTCTCGCATGTCGTAGAGCTGGGGCTCAGGGTGAATTACAAGAAGAGCTCGCTGGTGCCCAGCCGGGAGACGACTTTCTTGGGCGTGCACCTGGATTCGAGGTCGTTGATGGTAACTCCCTCCCAGACAAGGATCCACAACATCCGCCTACTGCTTGGCCGCTTCGGACGGGGTAGGTCACTCGCCCTGAAGACCTTTCAGCGCCTGCTGGGCATGCTTACGGCAGCCTCCTCTCTGGTCCCGCTGGGACTTCTGGACTTATGCCGCTTCAGAGGTGGTTCAACGGTCTCCACCTCCACCCGGTGCTGCACGGGCGCAGCACATCAACGTGCTGGAGCTACGGGCTGTGTTCCTCGGCCTACAGCACTTCCTCCTAGGCCTGACCGGCAGACACGTTCTGGTGCGGACGGACAACACTACGGTAGTGTACTACATCAACCACCAGGGAGGCACAAAGTCCCTCCAGTGCTTGGAAGTGGCTGGCCAACTTCTGCGGTGGGCCCATCGACATCTCTTGAGCCTGCGTGCCATGTACTTGCCAGGCACTGCCAACAGGGCAGCAGATCTGCTGTCCCGCCAGGACCCCGATCCCGGGGAATGGAGACTCAACCCAGCGGTGGTTCTCGCCATCTGGGAACATTTTGGCAGGGCAGAGGTGGACCTCTTTGCCTGCCGGGAGTCGACACACTGCCCTCTGTGGTTCAGCCTCCACGGCCCAGTCCCCTGGGCCAGGATGCGCTGGCGCATGCTTGGCCGAGGCAACTGCTGTATGCCTCCCCCCCTCTGCTGCTGATCATGCCAACCCTACACAGGGTTGCGATGGACCACCACGGGCTGCTGCTTGTCGCCCCCCCCGGTGGCCGGGCAGAGTGTGGTTCCCAAGTTGCTGCAACTTCTGAACGGCGACCCCTGGTGCCTGCCAGTGAGGACTGACCTGCTATCACAGCTGGGAGGGCAGATCTGGCACCCGGATCCAGCCCGTCTGCAGCTCTGGGTATGGCCGCTGAAGGGCCGGACCCCCTGCGAGGTCCTTGTGAGCCGGCAGTGGTCAATACCATTGCAAGCTCTCGGGCACCCCCCACCAATGCCCTCTATGCCAACAGATGGAGGCTTTTCTCCAACTGGTGCTTAACTCGGGGGGAGGAGCCTACATGCTGCCCCCTGCCGACCATTTGACTGTTCCGCCAGTCTCTGCTTTTGATAAGGGTCTTACCCCTGCCACCATCAAGGTCTATGCAGCTGCCATCTCTGCTCAGCATGCCAGAGTTGGGGGAAGGACCGTGGGGTCCCACGCCTTGGTGGCACGTCTCTTGAAGGGTGCTCTCCGGTTGAGACCCCCCCCGACGGAGCCGGGTACCCACATGGGACCTTCATTGGTGCTACAGGCTCTCTGCGACGCACCGTTCTGAGCCCCTGCTCACGGCAGACATTTCATGGCTCTCCCTGAAGACTGCTTTTCTTCTGGCTATTACATCGACGAGGCGCATCGGGGAACTACACGCGCTGTCAGTCAGTGGGGAGTGCCTGCAGTGGCACTCCGGCGACAGTGGGGTCACCCTGTGGCCTAACCCCTCTTTCCTCCCAAAGACCCTCTCTGCTACCCTCGTCAACCAGCCCCTTAGCCTTGCGGCGTTCGAGGCGGGCCATGGTGAGAGGTCGGAACTTTTGTGCCCAGTTCGCGCCCTCAGGGTGTACGTGTCGCGTACAGAGGGCTTCCGTAGGAGTGACGCCCTGTTTCTGTGCCACACAGGACCGTCGAGGGGTCTGGCGCTCTCTAAGCAGAGGCTATCCAAGTGGATAGTCGAGGCCATATTACATGCCTACAGGCACAGTGGCTTCCCGATTCCTCCGGCTGCCAGGGCGCACTCTGCACGGGGCGTGGTAGCCTCATGGGCATCACTGAAGGGCGTGCCCCTTTCAGACATATGCAGCGCAGCCTCCTGGGCTTCCAGCTGCACCTTCACCAGGTTTCACCGTCTTAATGTCGTCCCACATAATCCTGTGGCGACGGCTGTCATTCCAGGCCCGTCGCAGCAGCACTGGGTACGGGTAGGCACTCCTCATGACCTGGTTGGTATTAGTCATCCATGTGCTGAAAGCACCGCCTCTGGCGGTCAGTAGAAACGAAATAGAACGAGGGTTATGTATATAACCGCGGTTCTATGAGTTTCGGATGACCGCCAGAGCTTGGCAGTCACTCGGAGTGTACACGAGAAGATTTGCCAAGAGGTCACTTCCTGGGTTTACCGGTCTTTTATGCCGGGGTCACGGGGTGACGTCACCCAGGTCACACGTGACTTTGTTGTTACTATTACTCGACCTGCACGTTCGTGTGATGGATATCCATGTGCTGAAAGCACCGCCTCTGGCGGTCATCCGAAACTCATAGAACCGCGGTTATATACATAACCCTCGTTTTAATTTTAGTCTATTTTTAGTCAGTGATTTTATCATAATTTTCACAGCCAGTTTCATGATACTTCATGAAAATGTGCTCTGTAGCTTTAAGGTCGACTATTATGAGAGGGAAATTGGTTGATTTTTTTTTTTTTAAATGACTGGTGTTGTATGGGGCGGCATGATGGTGAAAACAACAGTTGAAGTGCAGTCGACTGAAAAGCACCTGGTCCCAGGTTTTTAGTGTACGTGACCAAGTCCTCCATGTTCTCAACCACTTCAGCTACTGTCAAGTATTCCAAGATGCCCTTACAGACACGTATGATCTTACGCACCTGAAAAAGAAAAATACATAAATTATTCACATACCTAAAATCATGCGATGAATGCTGGGCTGCTGTTTTACATTCAGAACAGGGGAGTGAAATTACATTGCATATTATGGATTTTATTTTGTATTTTTTATAGATGTAATATAAAAAGGTAAACCACATGTATTCTAATTCACAGGGACAGATGGCAGGTGTTCCACATAATAAGATTGTCACTTCATAAAGGAGATCATCATCGATAAAGTAACTCTGCATGGAGAAGTTTATTTAACATTTATAGAAGGAGTCTGAGCTGTCTGTGCTTTTCCCCCCATTTTGGTCCATCCGTCGATTCCCACCCACCAGCCAGCTCTCCACTATCATACAACCGCTACCAACCAGGGAAGGTGAAGGCAAACACATGCTTCTTCTGAGACATGTGAAGCTGGCCAACCCAACCACATCTTTTCAAACTGCTGCTCATGCTGCATCACACGGCAGCATAACACACTCGGAGAAAAGTGCACACCTTACATACAAACTAAGAATTTGTCCTGGGCTTCTGGGCAAACGGCTATGGCACTCTCATTCAAGATAATAATAATAGAAAATAATCAATGTCAGATCATTGATGTGGGCGGCACAGTGGTGTAGTGGTTAGCACTGTCGCCTCACAGCAAGAAGGTCCTGGGTTCGAGCCCAGCGGCCGACGAGGGCCTTTCTGTGTGAAGTTTGCATGTTCTCCCCATGTCTGCATAGGTTTCCTCCGGGAGCTCCGGTTTCCCCCACAGTCCAAAGACATGCAGGTTAGGTTAACTGGTGACTCTAAATTGACCGTAGGTATGAATGTGAGTGTGAATGGTTGTTTGTCTATGTGTCAGCCCTGTGATGACCTGGCGATTTGTCCAGGGTGTACCCCACCTCTCGCCCATAGTCAGCTGGGATAGGCTCCAGCTTATCCACGACCCTGTACAGGATAAACAGTTACGGATAATGGATAGATGGATGGAGATCATTGATGTAGCCCTCCCAGCAGACTACAACATTGTTACAAAACAAATAGATAAGATTGATGCCTACTCTGAGCTGAAGGTGGAGATTGGAAGATTGTGGAGAATGCCCGAGAGTAAGGTCGCAGAGATACCAGTGGTGATTGGCGCCTTAGGGTCAATACCACTGAAGTTCAAAGATTATCTAGAACAGCTTGAATCTGATATGCTCTACGCACTTTGCAGAAGTCAGCCCTTTTGGGTACAACTCGCATACTGAGAAAAGTACTGTCTGTCTGAGGCCTTTGCTGATACCAGTACAAACCACAAAGATAGAAGATAACACAAACTGTGCGACATGGAAATAATAATAATAATAATAATAATAACTGCTAAAAAGTATGATTCAATTATATTTAATCTCTGCTTTTGGAAAATAAATACGGTATGCAACATATTCAGAGCAGGGCTGAAGGGTTGGGGAGTTCGGTCATATATTTTGCCTTGTGATAAATAGTGCTCTGATGAGCTGTGCTCCTGTGTTGCTACTTCTAAAGAAACAATGTGCACTCAACGTGTGCCTGAGATCATGTGCTCAGGGTAATTTCTGCTACACTGGTGCACAGGGAGGATTAGGATAATACAGAGAGAAACAAAACAGTACATTTCCTGTTTAATCTTACGGCACAAAAAGCCTAAATAAAAGAGTCAGCTTTAAAGCAACATAATAATTAAACGGCCTAGAAATAAAGGGGACAGAGTGGAATAAAGCAATTAATAGTGCTAACTGACAACAAAAATGTAAATAATTTACTGCTTTGGAATATTTAGTGGAGCAGATCTGTATTAAACAGATTCGACAGAACTCTAAAATTCAGTCCGGTTTTAAAAGGATGACTCAATGTTTTAAATCAAACACTTCTCAACTGACTGGGTAGCTTTTCCTAAATCGGTCAGTTAATGGCAAATCAAGGAACATGGAAGACACAGCTTAGGTTATTAAATGTCTTCAAACTATTGCTTAATAGCAATAAAAGGCACAATTATCAACTTTATGCCGGACAGACTGCTGTTCATGGACAAACTCCAGCGGAGACAGAACTCGTACCTCTGCCTCATCAAAGGTAAGTAGCAGGTCTGATGTGCCTGAGAGGATGCCACGAGAGCCATCGATAAGGTAATCTCGAGCAGGAACAGAATACGGATCTGTCTTCAGCATCCGAGCTGCTTCTACCAGCTTGGCACAAGCATTCTCCACCCTGGCAAACAGAGAGAGAGAGAGAGAGAGAGAGAAAGAGAGAGAGACTCCATTAATTTCTTAAACCCTACAGACCTGTACTGGATCCAATAGAACGCTACAGTACCTTAATTGACTTCCAATAAAAAGTTTTTAAAAATGCTGTTTTGGTAAGTTCTATACTTATTAAATCGTTTGTAGCATCTATGTACTTTGTGGTATTTTTTTCTTTTTTTTCCAGTTGTAGTCAAAGAGTTGCTGAATAAAAAAGTGGCATCTTTGTGCATGGGAACATTGCTATCTGTCGGTAAACCCACTGGAGACAAGCAGACTACAAACATGGACAGCTCGGACTACAACTCCCAGCACACACAGCGCCATCTGTCTCCCGCCTTCTGACTCTCAGCTGACATTCATTTCCTCATTACCTGTCTCAGTCACACAAGCACACATTGCGAAGTATTGTTCTGGTTTTTCCATACATTCCAAGCCTTGTTATTCTCTGACTGCCTTTCTGACCTTTGCTAGTGTTTTCTCGATTTCTGTTTTGCCCACGTTACTGTGTTCATCAATCGCCCGACCCTAGCTTGTTCTTTGACTACGATTTCTGTCTCTCATTTTGGCTTGGTTTGCTATTCTAAAGCTGTCTTCCGCCGCAAGTACAGCTGTAAGTGCCTGTGTACTCACACTATCATAGTATCAGTCACCTGAACAGTGTTTAGGGTAACAAATCTTTTGGTCATAAGGTTCCCTCCCTTCACTGTCTAATCTAGAATAAACTTTAGGCGAGGATAAAAAAAAAAGTAAATTTCTCCTTTGGTTTATCACACTTTTGCTCAGGCATAATGATAGTCACAATGTTACTGACACTGGAAATATATTTTCTGAGGTCTTTGATATCCATATACTGTACACCAAGATTATGCATATTGACCTGATAATTGTGGAACTATTTTTGATTCATTTTGGGTATGTCTGTCTCAGCGAGCCACACCTCCCAGCACCCTCGGCCTTAAGAGGTTAAAATTCATGGCAATGGAATCAAAATCAATAATGGATGCCTATGAGCATTTCAGCATGTATATTGACACAGTTTCTTTTCAGGCAATATTCTCTAGCACATTGGAATTAAAATGAAATGTGCAGAATGGCAGTTTTCAGTTAAAGGTATTAGTTTACATATGTCAAAGTCCTTCCTGTGCCAGCACCTGGTATTCCCAAGCAGCCTCCAATAAAGGTACTAACTAGGCCCTTAAAGCACATCGGGCAGCGCCGTTCTCCGTTTCTATAGCCCTCGGCCTCTTACCAATTACACAGCTAGGGTTACAGTAGGGCCAGACCTCTGGTAACCCCAAAAGTTTGACTCCCTGCTCACATCTGTATTGAAGGCAGGAGATGATATGTTTATGATGGTCTTTGGTATGACCCTTCTGCAAACAGAACTCATAATCTCCCGGTCGAGAGGCGGACACGCTAACCACTCGGCCATCTCATGGTCCATATAGTGTGTAGGCCAAAAAAAAAAAAAATCATAAATCTTATTATAATCTCTATAGTCTCCTATTTCCAGAGATCAAAAGTAATTGAACAGTTATTTGCTGAATTGTTCCTTTGCAAGTGTTGTCTCTCAATTTAACAATACCAGTAAATCAGGCATTTATGTAACAGGCACATACAACCCCGATTCCAAAAAAGTTGGGACAAAGTACAAATTGTAAATAAAAACGGAATGCAATAATTTACAAATCTCAAAAACTGATATTGTATTCACAATAGAACATAGACAACATATCAAATGTCGAAAGTGAGACATTTTGAAATTTCATGCCAAATATTGGCTCATTTGAAATTTCATGACAGCAACACATCTCAAAAAAGTTGGGACAGGGGCAATAAGAGGCTGGAAAAGTTAAAGGTACAAAAAAGGAACAGCTGGAGGACCAAATTGCAACTCATTAGGTCAACTGGCAATAGGTCATTAACATGACTGGCTATAAAAAGAGCATCTTGGAGTGGCAGCGGCTCTCAGAAGTAAAGATGGGAAGAGGATCACTAATCCCCCTAATTCTGCGCCGACAAATAGTGGAGCAATATCAGAAAGGAGTTCGACAGTGTAAAATTGCAAAGAGTTTGAACATATCATCATCTACAGTGCATAATATCATCAAAAGATTCAGAGAATCTGGAAGAATCTCTGTGCGTAAGGGTCAAGGCCGGAAAACCATACTGGGTGCCCGTGATCTTCGGGCCCTTAGACGGCACTGCATCACATACGGGCATGCTTCTGTATTGGAAATCACAAAATGGGCTCAGGAATATTTCCAGAGAACATTATCTGTGAACACAATTCACTGTGCTATCCGCCGTTGCCAGCTAAAACTCTATAGTTCAAAGAAGAAGCCGTATCTAAACATGATCCAGAAGCGCAGATGTCTTCTCTGGGCCAAGGCTCATTTAAAATGGACTGTGGCAAAGTGGAAAACTGTTCTGTGGTCAGATGAATCAAAATTTGAAGTTCTTTATGGAAATCAGGGACGCCGTGTCATTCGGACTAAAGAGGAGAAGGACGACCCAAGTTGTTATCAGCGCTCAGTTCAGAAGCCTGCATCTCTGATGGTATGGGGTTGCATTAGTGCGTGTGGCATGGGCAGCTTACACATCTGGAAAGACACCATCAATGCTGAAAGGTATATCCAGGTTCTAGAGCAACATATGCTCCCATCCAGACGACGTCTCTTTCAGGGAAGACCTTGCATTTTCCAACATGACAATGCCAAACCACATACTGCATCAATTACAGCATCATGGCTGCGTAGAAGAAGGGTCCGGGTACTGAACTGGCCAGCCTGCAGTCCAGATCTTTCACCCATAGAAAACATTTGGCGCATCATAAAACGGAAGATACGACAAAAAAGACCTAAGACAGTTGAGCAACTAGAATCCTACATTAGACAAGAATGGGTTAACATTCCTATCCCTAAACTTGAGCAACTTGTCTCCTCAGTCCCCAGATGTTTACAGACTGTTGTAAAGAGAAAAGGGGATGTCTCACAGTGGTAAACATGGCCTTGTCCCAACTTTTTTGAGATGTGTTGTTGTCATGAAATTTAAAATCACCTAATTTTTCTCTTTAAATGATACATTTTCTCAGTTTAAACATTTGATATGTCATCTATGTTCTATTCTGAATAAAATATGGAATTTTGAAACTTCCACATCATTGCATTCCGTTTTTATTTACAATTTGTACTTTGTCCCAACTTTTTTGGAATCGGGGTTGTACATTATTCACTTGCTGTGTCAAATTTCATTAATTCCATCTTCAGTGATTGCTTTTTTTTTTTTGGTCTGGATTGCGATGGATCCAGAGACCATCCCAGGAACACAAAGGGGCACAAGGCTGGAAACATGCCGTGGGTGGGACACCAATCCATCACAGGGCATCACGCACATTCCCAATCACACACTCATTCACACCGAGGGGCAATTTAGAGTCACCAGCATGAGACACAATACTAGTGTATAATCAGAGCAAACACGTGCTCTCATAACCAGAACAAATATTATGGTGATTTGTTGTACATGAATGCTCCATCTCAGTGTCTTCATATGTTAGATATCATGTACCATAGAGCTTTAAGGTTCATAACGAACTGTAAAACCCCTCACTCATCATTACGTATTATACTCCAAGGTCAACCTGTCTTCTCTGTCAGTTCGCTGGCTTAGTCATTGGTACATCTTTCTCTATAAGGCCATTCTAGGCAGACTTCCATGTTATCTAAGTGAATATCTCTCTGTGAAACAGGGCACATATGGGTTAAGGTCTCAGGATGTTCTCCTCATGACTGTTCCTCAAGCTCGGACTGAGCTAGGGAAGAAGACCTTTATGTTTACAGCACCATCTGCTTGGAATCGCCTGCAGAACAAGCTCAAACTCCACTACCTTGTTTCACTCAATGATTTTAAAGGCATTGTTAAGTCCATTGAATCTGAGTCTATCCAAACTTGTGAATGGTTTAATTAGTAATATTTATTTATTTCTACACATTGGAATGCACTTTGAGATGTCTTTGTCTGCTGCGATTTAATGTTGAATGTGAAACTATATGCACTGCTGCCATTCTTGGCCAGATCTCTCTTGGAAAAGAGATTTTTTTTTTAATCTCAATGAGACTAACCTGGTTAAATAAAGGTTATATTATTATTATTATTATAGTTTAATAGTAAAAGTACCAAGATATAAATCCAATAAACAACAAAAAGTAGGTGTTGGTTATGCTAATGGGGTTAAATGATCCTGCTGGGTACTATGAAGGGGCGGCATGGTGGTGTAGTGGTTAGCACTGTCGTCTCACAGCAAGAAGGTTCTGGGTTCGAGCCCAGCGGCCGGTGAGGGCCTTTCTGTGTGGAGTTTGCATGTTCTCCCCGTGTCCGCGTGGGTTTCCTCCGGGTGCTCCGGTTTCCCCCACAGTCCAAAGACATGCAGGTTAGGTTAACTGGTGACTCTAAATTGACCGTAGGTGTGAATGTGAGTGTGAATGGTTGTCTGTGTCTATGTGTCAGCCCTGTGATGACCTGGCGACTTGTCCAGGGTGTACCCTGCCTCTTGCCCATAGTCAGCTGGGATAGGCTCCAGCTTGCCTGCGACCCTGTAGGACAGGATAAACGGCTACAGATGATGGACGAATGGGTACTGTGACAAAAAACTAAAGCAAACAGCTCACATATAGGAGACAGGAATTGCGCAAGAGGTATAAGCACTGTAGAAAGCTAAGGATGGTAAACTGGTAACAGCAATGTCATTAATGTACACTATGCCAAATTGGTGATCAACCAGTGCAGAATGTCACTGATAAATGCTTACAACCCCAAGGGGCATTAATGCATCACTACCACATGGACTACCAAATGGACCGCATATGCATTACTATACAGTGCCTTGAAAAAGTATTCATACCCCTTGAACTTTTTCACATTTTTCCACCTTCCAACCACGAACTTAAAAGTTTTTTATTGAGATTTTATGTGATAGACCAACACAGAGTAGCACATAATTGTGAAGTGAAACGAAAATGATAAATGGTCTTCAAAATTTTAAACAAATAAAAATCTGAAAAATGTGGTGTGCATTAGTATTCAGCCCCCTGTCCTCTGATACCTCTAAATACAATCCAGTGCAATCAATTGCCTTCAGAAGTCATCTAATTAGTTAATAGAGTCCAACTGTGTGTAATTTACTCTCAGCATAAATACACTTGTCCTGTGAAGGCCTCAGTGGTTTGTTAGAGAACACTGAAGAACAAACAGCATCATGAAGACCAAAGAACTCACCAGACAGGTCAGGGATAAAGTTCTGGAGAAGTTTAAAGCAGGGTTAAGTTATAAAAAAATATCTTAAGCTCTGAACATCTCAAGAAGCACTGTTCAATCCATCATTCAAAAATGGAAAAAGTATGGCACAACTGCAAACCTACCAAGACATGGCCATCCACCTAAACTGACAGAGCGAGCAAGGAGAGCACTGGTCAGAGAAGCAGCCAAGAGGCCCATGATCACTCTGGAGGAGCTGCAGAAATCCACAGCTCAGGTGGGAGAATCTGTGCACAGGACAACTATAAGTCGTACACTCCACAAATCTGGCCTTTTTGGAAGAGTGGCAAGAAGAAAGCCATTGTTGAAAGACAGGCATAAGAAGCCATGTAGGGGACGCAGCAAACATGTGGAAGAAGGTGCTTTGGTCAGATGAGACCAAAGTTTAACTTTTTGGCCTAAATGCAAAACGCTATGTGTGGCAGAAAACTAACACTGCTCCTCACCCTGCACACACCATCCCCACTGTGAAACATGGTGGTGGCAGCATCATGCTATGGGGATGCTTTTCTTCAGCAGGGACAGGGAAGCTGGTCAGAGTTGATGGGAAGATGGATGGAGCTAAATACAGGGCAATCCTGGAAGAAAACCTGTTGGAGGCTGCAAAAGACTTGAGACTGGGAAGGAGATTCACCTTCCAGCCAGACAATGACCCTAAACATACAGCCAGAGCTACAGTGAAATGGTTTAGATCAAAGAATATTCATGTGTTAGAATGGCCCAGTCAAAGCCCAGACCTAAATCCCACTGAGCATCTGTGGCAAGACTTGAAAATTGCTATTCACAGACGCTCTCCACCCAATCTGGCTGAGCTTGAGCTATTTTGCAAAGAAGAATGGGCAAAAATTTCAGTGTCTAGATGTGCAAAGCTGGTAGAAACATACCACGAAAGACTTGCAGCTGTAATTGCAGCAAAAGGTGGCTCTACAAAGTATTGACACAGGGGGGCTGAATACTAATGCACACCACATTTTTCAGATTTTTATTTGTTTAAAATTTTGAAGACCATTTATCATTTTCGTTTCACCTCACAATCATGTGTTACTCTGTGTTGGTCTATCACATAAAATCTCAATACAAAAACTTTTAAGTTCGTGGTTGTAAGGTGGAAAAATGTGAAAAAGTTCAAGGGGTATGAATACTTTTTCAAGGCACTGTAAACACTCACAGGCCACTTTAATAGGAACTTGTTCTTGAGTCTAAGATTCCTGTTTTTGGCTGGCAGGAGTGGAACCCATTGTGGTCTTCTGCTGTTGCATGCTGAGATGCTCTTCTGCTCATCATGGTTGTAAAGACTGATTATATGAGTCACTATATCCTTCCTGGCAGCTCAAAACAATCTGGCCATTTTCCTCTGACCTCTCTTATCAACAAGGCGTTTCCACCCACAGAACTGTTGCTCACTCAGTGTTTTTTGTTTTTCGCACCATTCTGTGTAAACTTTAGAGACTGTTGTGTGTGAAAACCCCAGGAGCTCAGCAGTTTTTGAAATACTCAAACCACTCCATCTGGCACCAACACCCATGCCACAGTGAAAGTCACAGAGATCGCAATTTTTCCCCGTTCTGATGTTTGAAGTGAACGCTAACTGAAGCTCTTGATTTGTATCTGCATGATTTTATGCACTGTGCTGCTGTCAAGGGATTGGCTGATTAGAGAACTGCATAAAACAGCAGGTGGATGGGTGTACCTAATAAAGGGGCCAGTGAGTGTAGTTGTAGGGCTCCCTGTTAGTGTTAAGGGCAGTTTTTCACTTGTGCTCCTTTTAGAGTCTGATTGCGATCTACATTAATAAAACGGTAACCCTTTTGATTGTTTCAGGGCTATAATGATGTTATCGAGTTTGGAATAAAGAAAAAATGGATATTGGCTAGTGCCTTGCCTATGGTATAGAATTTAGGATGTGTAGGTTCTTGGGAGCATAATGCCAGAAGAGGTCCCAGTGCTATGGGGGAATAATATAAATCACATATGGGTGTCAGATCCAATTGCCCTGAAAAGTATGAATAAACACAAAGAAAAACTTTGTCTGTTCTATGAAATTGAATGTATTATTGTCCCAAATGATAAAGGTTTTAGGAGGTATTAGCCAGAATGCCCAAGACTGATGTCTTCATTGAGTTTGTTTCGGATTATTTAATAGACAAAATTACATACCCTATTAAAGGAAAACTGAAGGCAAATTTTTTATTATCAAAATTCTATTTCTCTCATTTTATTAAATATCGGAATGCATTTTTGATAGCTATTTTGTCACTGCTATAGCAAGTTATGAGTGTTTGAAATATGCTATGTAATATATCAGTCCATATGTGAAAGCAA
The DNA here is from genome assembly GCF_027579695.1 of Neoarius graeffei. Taxonomy (NCBI): domain Eukaryota; kingdom Metazoa; phylum Chordata; class Actinopteri; order Siluriformes; family Ariidae; genus Neoarius; species Neoarius graeffei. The sequence continues at coordinate 59,348,871 of NC_083575.1, read as the reverse complement.
TGGCCGTAAACGAGATTCGTTGAGACCTGTGCGAGACATCGTAGGACGGAAGTAAAACGTACAGCAGAAATCAAAGTGACCGACATCTGCCAACATTGTCAAAAGACGTGCGCGCCTTCTTTCGAATGCTGATGTAATCAAGCCGGAAGTTTTGTTTGTTTTGATAGCAATCAGGAAAGTTTGAAAAATGTAGGCAGTAATCGTCATTTAAACTCGTTTTTGTGCAATATTTCGTTTGAAAAAGTTTTCAAAATGGCGGCACTGACACCTGGCTGGCACTTCACGTCTTGAAGTCTCGCACAAGTCTCATAAAGATCGTGCGGCTAAGCGAAGCCTGCCGTGGACCAAACGAACTAAATTCAACATGGCTAAAAACCGATAAGTATAATATTTAATTGCAATTAGTTGCCAATACGAGTCACGATATAAGGTTACTAAAACCGAAAACGTAATTGAAGAACACGTTAATTAAGAAATAAAGCAAGTTTAAAAATGACTTCAGTTCCCCTTTAATAATAATAACAACAACAACAACAACAACAGGGCAGCACGGTGGTGTAGTGGTTAGCACTGTTGACTCACAGCAAGAAGGTCCTGGGTTCGAGCCCCGTGGCCGGCGAGGGTCTTTCTGTGCGGAGTTTGCATGTTCTCCCCGTGTCCGCGTGGGTTTCCTCCGGGTGCTCCGGTTTCCCCCACAGTCCAAAGACATGCAGGTTAGGTTAACTGGTGACTCTAAATTGACCGTAGGTGTGAATGTGAGTGTGAATGGTTGTCTGTGTCTATGTGTCAGCCCTGTGATGACCTGGCGACTTGTCCAGGGTGTACCCCGCCTTTCGCCCGTAGTCAGCTGGGATAGGCTCCAGTTTGCCTGCGACCCTGTAGAACAGGATAAAGCGGCTAGAGATAATGAGATGAGATAATAACAACAACAACAACATCCTAATCTGGATCACATTAATTGATAATTTATGGCTTTACGCAGGATTGGTTGGGCTGTAATTTGAAGGTTCTTCACCAGGTTCGAGTATATTGTATAAATGTCTCACTGAGCCAGAATAATACTAAGGCAAAAGTAAAGACAGTATGTCAATTATTTGGTTTACTTCCTAGAAAGACAAGCGTGTGCATGACACAATACTCACATAAGCAGTATTTTTGGAATTGACAGACTATTCTCGTGTCTTGGAGTTGCAGAGATCCATTTGTCTCTTTTCTTCTTCAGGCAACAGTTAAGTGCATGCTAGTGTAGGTTGCTGTGGGCTCGTGGCCCACTGTAGGGTAAGAAATTTGACTAGGATATGGAACTACCTGATTTGAGTTTATCTATGTGGACAGAGGGTGGACTGATTTCTTCAAACTCTGGGGAATCTTCTTTACCTAATATAGCAGACTGGATTGAGCCTTTGTTGAAACATCACAAGTACAGTACATGCTCACAAAAGGTAGGCTGCTAGCATATGAAATTCAAGAGCATAGTCAGCTGCTGACCCATGTCCTTGTTTCAAAGCTGGCAGTAACTCAGTGTTCTTTCCCTTGAGTGGGGGCTTGAACAGGTTTCAGAAATGCTGAGTAAATCTGTCTAATGAACGTGTGAAAGGATATTGCTGATTTCAAATGACCACAAGAATGAAGATCAGAAAAATAATTTTTGTCGAAGCGTTGGATAATGAAAGGGTGAAGTGACAGGCAAAAAAACCAGAGAGCACTAGATGACGGATCCCTCAAATTTGCAAAAGATTAGCAAAAAAAAAAAAAATGGTACAGCTAGGTTAACGAAAATCTCTCATGAATGTTGTCTCTGAAGCATATGCTTTAAACTGGGCAGACAGCCAGGGTGGGGCAGCGGAATCGGCAAGCGTTTGGTTGACAGTTTGGGGCTGTAAATTGTGTCTGTTGGACTGAAATAAGTTCTAATACATGTAGCAGGTAATGTGGGATTATTTCCTGGGTTTTTTTGGAGAATTATTCCCATGGGCCATAACGTTCTGTCCTTCCCCATGTTTTTCTCCTGTCTTAGCCTTAGACATTATCTATGTGGTCTTGCAAACACCTGCTCACACACACACACACACACACACACACACACACACACACACACACACACATCAGTATAAAATGATGAGCCACAGGTTTAAGCAATGTAGAAAACAAAGAGGGTCATAATGGTTAATACCGTGGATAGGATAAGTGCTGGGGATAAGTGAGTCCAGGTAGTCATCAACCACAAAAGACTTGCAAGTGAAGAAAGTGATCAACACTGGGAGCTATTTGATCTTCTCTCATGACTTTTTCATGATTCATGATATATTGGGAAAAAACATCAACAACTAATCACTCACATACTGTCAATTCAAAAGCAAAACTATTCAACCAGCTTGAGAAAGTTTATGGAAAAACAATGCTTTCAGTATAGTATCCGCTTTCATAGGTAGTGCTATAATAATATATAGCATGTCTCAGTTTCAGCCCTGTGATGACCTGGCGACTTGTCCAGGGTGTACCCCACCTCTCGCCCGTAGTCAGCTGGGATAGGCTCCAGCTTGCCTGCGACCCTGTAGAACAGGATAAAGCGGCTACAGATAATGGATGGATGGATGGATGTCTCAGTTTCTCACCAAACTCACAATAAGGGTACGAGGGTAATGATGACGTGAGTACATGTATGAAAAAGCCTCTCGTCAGTGTTGTGTGGATGTGGAAGTCCTCATTTACTCATGCACCTCCCAATGTGAGATAAGTATCAGTGGCCACCACAAAGCCTATATATAGAGAAATTCACATTCCTTGTCACCAACCACGTGTCTGCTGATTGATGAGATCTGAACCAGCTTGCGTTTATGGTGCCAAATGTGTCAGCCTGGGCTTTTGTGAACGTGTGCGGCAGGAGTTGCTCAGTGATATCCCCAAGCCAGAGAAAAATAGAGAGCGACACAGAATCACAAGATACCTACAGTATGCTACAGAGGGTACTTTTGAGGTGGTGCTTCTACAGCCTTCAAACACACAAGTCCGAACCATTGTGCCAAAATAACTGGAATATAATAAGCAGAGGGTTAGCAAAAAATAGCACAGACTCATCATTCACGAGAGTTTATCAGCATATATTTGAAAATGAGTACAGATTCACAGACTCCCACTCAAAGATGGGGGCTGGGGGAGGTGTGGCACCCACCTCTGATTAGCAGGCATTAACATTCTTTTTTAATATAATGAACAGTTATTCCACGAAATCGACTCGTCCATTAGCTGATAGCTATAAGCCATGTACAACGAGATTGAGTAGAATAACTGTTTTATTCTATCTACATTCACTGGATTTTGAGAAACAGAGCATTTTTATTTTTTGCAAATTCGATAAATAAAAACTTTATACAAAACGTACGACAAAATCATTTCCGCTTAGAATGTAAACAAAGCGGTGAAATGACAGGGGCAATTTGTAAAAAATGCTATAATAATAATTCTTGAAAAATAAAACAAAGATATGTTCTTATCATCAAATACTTTTATTCCATATTTTGTTGCTTTTTTTGTATTTGGGGGGTTTTCTTTTTGAGTAGAGTTTTTATTTCGTCCTCGGTTGGATCAGCAATACGCTCTGCCATTTTGTTTTTTTCTACTCACGGTATATGAGCTGATAGCCTAGTAATAGAATAGCCAATCAGAGCACGCGACTGCTCATATCCAGTGAATGTGGATAGAATAATGTAAATTTCATGACGTGGATAAGTCCCAAATGGTTGACTCTACATCAGCATCGGCCTTGCAAGGTTCAGGATGATTTTAAACAATAGATGGCATACTGAGCCATTTTCAACCCATAATTTTTTTTTTTATAAATTTGGTAAGAAATTCAATAATTAACCAGCATTGATGTATTTCTTCAAAGTACAGTTATATCATTTAGTTTACAGCTAAAAAAACCCCACACATTTCAGTGTTCAGTACCTCTTTAAATTTTTACATCAAGACGGACACATTACATCGTCAGTGAAGCTCAGTTAAGCATGTCCATGTTTACATTCCCCACTACATATTTTTCTATTACTTGGCATGCTTTAAAATGAAAAAGTGAATAACAAGCTGGGACTTTATGAGAGTTCAGTAAGCTACATGAGTTGCTTAAATCCTTTTTCTCACAGTGAGACAAACTTCAGCAGACTTTTTATTCCGATATCAATTATCAGTAATGCATCCTAAACATCTTTATACTGAATTCAGCAGCACTGTACCATTGACAGAAGGTGTGAGTTAGCCATGACAGCCAGGAATAAAACCATGAAAGAGCTGACAATCCGTGTCTGCACCTTAATACCAAACTCCTACATCACTTTCAGCTGTGTAGGGAGTGGGCTGAAGAGGAATGGTGTGCATGATCAAATACACAAACGCTCAATTCACACTGTTTTTAATACCTCCAGGATGAAAAGAGAGACTATTGAGGGATGTTACTTTATATTTAGTGAGATTTTATCAGAGTGTGTGTGTGTGTGTGTGTGTGTGTGTGTGTGTGTGTGTGTGTGTGAGTGAGAGAGCGAGTGAGTGAGACAGAGTGTGCGTGTGAGAGAGAGAGAGAGAGAGAGAGAGAGAGAGAGAGAGAGTGTGTGTGTGTGTATGAGTGAGTGAGAGAGCATGTGTGTGTGAGTGAGTGAGTGAGTGAGAGAGCGAGTGAGTGAGACAGTGTGCGTGTGTGAGAGAGAGAGTGTGTGTGTGTATGAGTGAGTGAGAGAGCGAGTGAGTGGGACAGTGTGCGTGTGTGAGAGAGAGAGAGAGAGAGAGAGAGAGAGAGAGAGAGAGAGAGAGAGTGTGTGTGTGTGTATGAGTGAGTGAGAGAGCGAGTGAGTGGGACAGAGTGTGCGTGTGAGAGAGAGAGAGAGAGAGAGAGTGTGTGTGTGTATGAGTGAGTGAGAGAGCATGTGTGTGTGAGTGAGTGAGAGAGCGAGTGAGTGGGACAGAGTGTGCGTGTGTGAGAGAGAGAGAGAGAGAGAGAGAGAGAGTGTGTGTGAGAGAGAGAGTGTGTGTGTGTGAGAGAGTGTGAGTTGTGAGTGAGCAAGAGAGAGAGACAGAGAGAGAGAGAGAGAGAGAGAGAGAGAGAGAGAGAGAGTGTGTGTGTGTGTGTGTGTGTGTGTGTGTGTGTGTGTGTGTGTGTGTGTGTGTGTGTGAGAGTGTGCGCGCGTGTGTGTGAGTGAGAGAAAGGGAGAGAATGTATGTGTGTGTGAGAGAGAGAGAAAGAGGAAAAAGTGTTTGAGTGAGTGAGCGTGTGTGAGAGTGAGTGTTTTGCGTGTGAGTGATAGATAGATAGATAGATAGATAGATAGATAGATAGATAGATAGATAGATAGATAGATAGAAAAGTGTTTTAGAGAGAGGGATATTGAGTGTGTGTGTGTGTGTGTGTGTGTGTGTGTGTGTGTGTGTGTGTGTGTGTGTGAGAGAGAGTGTGCGTGTGTGTGTGAGTGTGCGCGCGTGTGTGTGAGTGAGAGAAAGGGAGAGAATGTATGTGTGTGTGAGAGAGAGAGAGAAAGAGGAAAAGTGTTTGAGTGAGTGAGCGTGTGAGAGTGTGAGTGTTTTGCGTGTGAGTGATAGATAGATAGATAGATAGATAGATAGATAGATAGATAGATAGATAGAAAAGTGTTTTAGAGAGAGGGATATTGTGTGTGTGTGTGTGTGTGTGTGTGTGTGTGTGTGTGTGTGTGTGTGTGTGTGTGTGTGTGTGTGTGTGTGAGAGAAAGCGAGATAGAGTGCACGTGTGTTTGTGAGTGAGAGAGAGAGAATATGATTAAGTCTTGTGTACATTCTCCTGGAGGGAGCAGGAAAGTACAGTCCTTACTTAATAAAGGCTGGAGGCATGTCTCTCTTCATAATCTGGTCTTCTGTGGTCTGAACTGTTTCCTTCCCCACCTGGACACATAAGGCACACGGGCAAAATGAAAACATGACAATGTCAAAAGCCAAGTAAGAAAAGTACTACAATTAGAGACTTGCAAATATTTTTTTGTTTTCTATGCATCAAATCAATACATACCTTTCCTGTCAGTTTCACTAACCACAGGGATGAGCGGTGAAAGTGTTAAACAGGCTCAGCTATTCTGAGTCACTAAATACAGCTCATGCCAGAATCTAATTTTCCCCGATACTGATACTGGAAATATTATGAACAATACAATTCTGTTTTATCCCTGTGATTCAGGGTTCATCCATGCTGTTCGGGAAAACACTCTCATGTGGAAGGCCTCATGCAAACTGTCACCACTTGTGAATGGAGTTGTTTGGAGTGGCCGTGTATAATAAGGGCCTGTGTGTGCAGGATGGACGGAGATCAGTTCCACTGCTGCAGTCTGGGAGGCCGCCAAGAGCCATGAGCCACGAGCTGATCAACAAAACCTACACACGGACTCATCTACAGCTACCGCACCTATTTATCAAAGCGCACACACAAAGGCAGAGCCAAATCTAACTGAAGCATGAAACTTTTATACACATGTGAGGGGGAAAAAAAGGTGACTTATTCTTATGTATAAAAATAATTAAGCATCGTGTCTTCATTAATCTAACAACTAAGGACAAATGAAACCATCTGTTCTGCTCTAATATGCTATAAGGATTGATTTGACAAGTTCAGAAATAACAGAGCAACAGAGTGATTTTTGTTATCGAAGGGCACACGGTCTTCCACCCATCTGCTCTTTTTCCACGTCAGATCACATTTAACATTTAACTGCTTCACAAATTACAGATCAACCAAGAGCAACCATTTAACCTCAGCATATCACAGACTGGTAGAGGAACAAGAACACCGAGTACACACAGCAGTATAAACACGAGCTGATGATCTGAGAAGTGACATATTGATTGTGTTTACATGTGGTGACTCTGCGCTTGAGAGATTTAGTTCCTCAAAGGCCACAGCTAATTATAAATAAGCATACAATTCCATTTTAGACAAAGAGGTAAGAGGGGTCAGGTAGGGTCCTATCCTAGGAGAAGCGCACACACATATTCACTCACTCATTTGTGTCTCATCTCATCTCATTATCTCTAGCCGCTTTATCCTGTTCTACAGGGTTGCAGGCAAGCTGGAGCCTATCCCAGCTGACTACGGGCGAAAGGCGGGGTACACCCTGGACAAGTCGCCAGGTCATCACAGGGCTGACACATAGACACAGACAACCATTCACACTCACATTCACACCTACGGTCAATTTAGAGTCACCAGTTAACCTAACCTGCATGTCTTTGGACTGTGGGGGAAACCGGAGCACCCGGAGGAAACCCACGCGGACACGGAGAGAACATGCAAACTCCACACAGAAAGGCCCTCATTGGCCACTGGGCTTGAACCCAGAACCTTCTTGCTGTGAGGCGACAGTGCTAACCACTACACCACTGTGCCACCCCTCTCTGTCAAGTTACACATGTCAATCCTGAGATACCAGCGTTGCTGACCTCTCCTGCTCTTCGGACCTGCCTGATCCATCCTGATGTCCTACTTCTTGCTGGAGTTCTCATCACATCGCTCCTATGAGGATGGCTCCATATGTACAGCCCCTGATCCATATGCCCTACCCATATGGACAGTCTCAGGCTTTTGTCTAAACCGGGGAACAGGGGCGCTGCGCCCTCTTACTCTCATCATGCGCCCCCTTACTGAAATGCCGATTGAACCCCAAGTTAGAGCCCTGCACTCCTGCGGGAGTCCCGCGGGACTCGCGGGACCCGCCGCAAAGCATTGCGGCGCGGGACAAATTTTGAAAGCTCATTGCGGGCGTGGGCGGGACCGGAAGTGCACATATGCGCGCGCAGACGGGAGCAGGAGTGCACATATGCGGCGCGGGCGGGAGCGGTGATAAGTTGCAGTCCCGCTAACTAAAAACGTGTTTGAAATAAAATTTATAAATTATTAATTTGTCTATCATATATAATTTGTGCTGTATATTTTATTTGGCATTAATAAAAACATTTTAAGATGCCTAAATTTGCAGAGAGAGTCAGATTGCCAGATTGAGTGAGGAATGACATCTTAAATTTGCCACTGATCACCCTAACAGGAAATCCTTTGATCACTCTAATGACTCGCAGTTCACACCCAGCTAGCAAGAGAACCATGAGTGAAGTGATTTACTGCTTGCGTTAGTCTACAACTCTAATCAGAGAGACAGGTTACACAGTGCCGGTAGGCTTGACTCAATGCTATCCCAGAAATCCTTTCTGTAATATGCAAATTTGGCTGTCCAATCAGAGGTGGCCAAATTTGCATATTACAGGAAGGATTTCTGGGATAGCATTGAGTCAAGCCTACCGTCACTGTGTAACCTGTCTCTCTGATTAGAGTTGTAGACTAACTCAAGCAGTAAATAAATTCACTTCTCTTACTAGCTCTGCTTTGCAATAAAAAAAACAAACAAACACCATTGGTACAAAGCAAGCCCATTCACTTTTTTATGCTGATCAGAGAATTACAATGGTTTCTCATGTGATAAAAATGTGTGATTCGCGATTAAATATTTTAATCGCTTGACAGCACTAATTATTATTATTATTAGAGACAGTACATGCTGAATTCAGAAACAAGGTAAATAATAACAAACATGAACGTGAGCTGTAGATATTTATGCTCAAATCCACTCAAAGTAGGGGGCGGGGCACCATCATGCTGTGTCAAGACAAGAACTTTCCTGAGAAATAACGCGAACGTCTGCATCATGCGGGATTTGCGGGCGGGAGTGGGACAAAATATGGCAGGCGCGGGCGGGAGCAGGACTGAAAATCATAATTCTTTGCGGGCGCGGGCGGGAGCGTGACTGCACAATGCGGGTGCGGGCGGGAGCGGGACTGAAAAATCCGACCCGCGCAGATCTCTACCCCAAGTCACACTTAGGCCATGCACTTATATGCTACTGCACAACATGCAATCTTTCTCAAAGATACACCGCCAGACTGTGCAAAAACAATCCGAATTGGCGTTTTCCAGACTGAGGCACCATGTTGTTTACTTGTCGCGGCTGCTCTCGCGAGATTTGACATGGGTTGCATACAAGGTCAGCTGACTTGTAGAGCGAGATTTCTCGAGACTGAATGACCTTTCACCCACCGGCGCGGGAGCTTTTGACAGAAGTAGTTCGCGAGTTGTTTTTGTTGACACTTGGGCATTTAAAGATGTCATCCCGCGGCACGAAACGGAAGAAAGCCAAAGATTGTCCGGGGCAGAAGATTACTTTTCTTTTTCAATGTTGACAACTTGTTACAATTTCCCTGCCAGATAGTCTCAGAATGCCCCATTGTAGCCTCAATTTTTCAAAGGCTTCGCACAGCAGAGGGGGGGACGGACAACCGGCACCATCCCCCCCCCCCTCCGTCGCTTCGCTCCCTCACCATGGTGAGCGTACTCATACTAAATTTTTCTAGAAAAACCCCTGAGTCTAAAGATACACTGAGAAGATGGCTCTGGACACTTACAGATTTGTGACGATGGCTTAGGACTACAACTGCCATGATAACTTTAGGACTGCAGTTGTCATGAACAGTCAAGTCACCATCAATAAACAGCTCATAACATCAACAAAACAGACTTCATGTTAAAACTAAAATGAATTTCCTGGTTACGCAATTGCACTTTTTGAACATACAGTACAGGACGCACTTATAGAAGCGAGTTATTTGCGGGAAGCCGTGGCCTAATGGTTAGAGAAGCAGCTTTGGGACCAAAAGGTCACTGGTTTAATTCCCTGAACCAGCAGGAATGGCTGAAGTGCCCTTGAGCAAGGCACCTAACCCCCAACTGCTCCCCAGGCTGCTCTGGGTACGTTGTACATTGCTCTAGATAAGAGCATCTGCTAAATGCCAGTCATGTAATATATTTACAATCATGCTATCTCTTATCACCCAGATGAGGATTGGTTCTCTTTTGAGTCTGGTTCCTCTCAAGGTGTCTTCCTCATGTTGTCTCAGGGACTTTTTCCTTACCACAATCACCTCAGCTTGCTCATTAGGGATCAATTTATTAGTTCATATGTTTAAAATTGTTATTTTTCTGTAAAGCTGCTTTGCGACAATGTCTATTGTTAAAAGCGCTCTACGAATAAATTGACTTCACACGCACGCACACACATATCCAGTACTAGAACTAAATGGAGAAAGGCCAAGCTAAACAACAACAGAGGCCAAATACAGACAAAATGCTGCTCAACCAGCTTGGAAATGAGGCTACAGTGTCAGCAAAGTCCTGATAAGATCACTCAGCTCAGGTAGCAGTTGGCTCAATCAGACTAATTCAGATAAAACAATACCAAAAAAGTACAAGATCCAGAAAAAAAAATAAGAATGTGTTCATGGATATTTGATATACTGTACTTTGCTCATTTGAATTTGTCTATTTTAATCTGGCAGGACCCAAGATCATCCTCCACAGGGGGCCTCCACCTCACCCATCCCCACGGACACTGGACCCAAAGAACACATTCCAAGCAGATATTCTTAGCCCACAGGGGCCCGGGTGTGCACAGATTGCTTATTGCAGTTAGTTTAGAGATAACTAGGAAGCTCTGTCACGATAGCCGAGCCTGTTCTAAAAGTGAGTGTAGGAACTGCAGTACTAATCAGACTACAGACACTATGCAGCCTTGGTATAATGAACTCAAAGCACCACAAAGCACACACCAAATTAACCCACCTAACAGTAGCACATACAGTACCAGTCAAAAGTTTGGACGCCCCTACTCATTCATCGGGTTTTCTGTATTTTGATGGTTTTCTACATTGTAGAGCGATACTGAAGACTTCAGAAGTATGAAATAACATCTGGAACATATGGGATTATGCAGTAAACAAAAAAAGTGGGCGGCACGGTGGTGTAGTGGTTAGCACTGTCGCCTCACAGCAAGAAGGTCCGGGTTCGAGCCCCGTGGCCGGCGAGGGCCTTTCTGTGCGGAGTTTGCATGTTCTCCCCGTGTCTGCGTGGGTTTCCTCCGGGTGCTCCGGTTTCCCCCACAGTCCAAAGACATGCAGGTTAGGTTAACTGGTGACTCTAAATTGACCGTAGGTGTGAACGTGAGTGTGAATGGTTGTCTATGTGTCAGCCCTGTGATGACCTGGTGACTTGTCCAGGGTGTACCCCGCCTTTCGCCTGTAGCCAGCTGGGATAGGCTCCGGCTTGCCTGCGACCCTGTAGAACAGGATAAAGCAGCTACAGATAATGAGATGAGATGAGATAAACATACAGTAAATAACCTTATTCCACAAATGTAGTAATCCATATTATGTCAACCGCTCACCTATGTAAAGAGAAACGACATCCATCATGACTAACCCTGTGTCCGAAATCGCTCACTAATTCACTACTCCCTACTCCCTATATAGGGAATTACTATAGAGAGGACTATATAGTGAGCTCACTGGTAAAATGAAAAAACGCTTTCGGACACTAGTCCGTCACACTGGTATTTACATCATTACTGTTGCACAATTAAAACGTGCCAGATCAGCCAGCTGGTGGGTTTTCAAAATAATAAATACATGCATGTATTTTTGTGATAAATCCATATTATACCGAGCATATTTCTCACATAAATCAATACAAAGTGCCTACATCTTTCAGTTTTTTTTTAAATCAAGGCTGAATACTTTCTCCTTTGCCGCTTGCTGCCTTTTATTAAATCAAATTTGAGACATTTAATTTGATTTCTTTCAGCGTGACCGCAATACATGATGGGATATATTGCTTTGGTTAGTGACCATCGGTTGTACACTACTTTTCGTAAGGCATTGCGGGATACTTTGAGTGCAGTATATAAGGTGTAAATAATCAGTCAACACTACAAAATGGCGTCCTCACTATGTACTGTAGTGCCCTATACAGTGAGTAGGGAGCGATTTCAGACACAGGGCATAACATGAAGTGTCTTTTAATTAATAAAAATAAAGAAAAAACACTGAATTAGAAGGTGTGTCCAAACTTTTGACTGGTCCTGTATTTCCAGAGACTAACACAAACAAAACAGATTAATCAAACAGGTGACAGCTCTCCTTCTCTTCCTGAGAAGAGCTTGAGTTCCGTTCAGTAAACGTGTCTGTGAGCGAGTGTTCTTTACAAGACACTGGTAATGAGAGGAACAGATGTGCTCCCTGATGTCTCATGTTCAAGACCAGGACTTGCACCATGACAGGATCAGGCCATATTTTACACATGCTGCATCTATGTGTGCAATTTGACAGGTCAGCTGTGTGTGTAACGCATTTACAGTTAGAGACACTGCCACTTCTGGCACAGACCAACAAAGATCACTCGTAAAGTTTGCATAATTTGGTATCAATAACCTTGCTGGGTACAGTGAGTATGGCCAATACTCAGAACTGATATCCGTGTCATATGGAAAAAAAAAAGAGAGCTTGGGAAGTCGATATAGAGTAATTGCAATCAAGGGCAAAGTGGAGTGTTGTTGTTGTTTCTTTTCTCTTATCTAAAAGCAACAATTTGCCAACATCTTTTACATTAATTAAATTATGGTACGTCATGCTTTTTTTTTATATCAGTTTATAGTTACATTTAATGGTGTGGAACATCCAAAAGTCAAGTTCCACTTATCACTCATCAGTTATTACGTTATACCGGTAGCAGCTAGTCATCTCTTGAATAAGACAAACAAACCAGATAAGATAAATAAGATAAATAACGCAATGTGTCTGTCCTGACGTGACAAAGCACCAACATGTGGGACTCCATATATGTTAAAAATGGACTTTTTTCCCTGATGTAGTCACCCACCAGACAGCTCTCCCCTATCACACAACAGCTACCAACCAGAGAGGGTGAAGACTATCATGTGCTTCCTCTGAGGTGAAGCCGTGATCGTTTCAAACTGCTGCAATGTCAGGAATCATCTCTCTCATCTCATTATCTGTAGCCGCTTTATCCTGTTCTACAGGGTCGCAGGCAAGCTGGAGCCTATCCCAGCTGACTACGGGCGAAAGGCGGGGTACACCCTGGACAGTCGCCAGGTCATCACAGGGCTGACACACAGACACAGACAACCATTCACACTCACATTCACACCTATGGTCAATTTAGAGTCACCAGTTAACCTAACCTGCGTGTCTTTGGACTGTGGGGGAAACCGGAGCACCCAGAGGAAACCCACGTGGACACGGGGAGAACATGCAAACTCCGCACAGAAAGGCCCTCACCAGCCACGGGGCTCGAACCCGGACCTTCTTGCTGTGAGGCGACAGTGCTAACCACTACACCACCATGCCGCCTGTCAGGAATCAGTGTAACATATTCAGAGGAAAGCACTATCTGCATCCTTCCCTATGCATGAGTTCACAGACACCCACGATTGGCTAGTGTCGCTGTGATTAACAGGGGAGAGAGAGAGAGACAGAGCGAGAGAGAGCAAGAGTATGCCACCCCTCCATCCCTATTTTGCTCTCTTGAGCTATGGATGACTGTGACATCATCAGGATTTAAACTCGCAATCTCTGGACAATAGAACAAACACTTTTCTGTTGCGCCATGTGGGAGCCCCAAACAGCACATTTCTAATCTCATCTCATCTCATCATCTGTAGCCGCTTTATCCTGTTCTACAGGGTCGCAGGCAAGCTGGAGCCTATCCCAGCTGACTACGGGTGAAAGGCGGGGTACACCCTGGACAAGTCGCCAGGTCATCACAGGGCTGACACATAGACACAGACAACCATTCACGCTCACATTCACACCTATGGTCAGTTTAGAGTCACCAGTTAACCTAACCTGCATGTCTTTGGACTGTGGGGGAAACCGGAGCACCTGGAGGAAACCCATGCGGACACGGGGAGAACATGCAAACTCCGCACAGAAAGGCCCTCACCGGCCACGGGGCTCGAACCCAGACCTTCTTGCTGTGAGGCGACAGCGCTAACCACTACACCACCGTGCCGCCCATTTCTAATCTATTTATTATTATTAGAAGTATGTGGATTAAGTGGTGTGCCCACGATACAAGTCCCTGTAAATGAATGAGCTGTTACTATAGAAACAATAACATATTAAAACAGGTGTGTTCATATAAACCTGTGCTTTGCCTTCTAGCCTGGCAGTACCTTCTGTCCAGTCAGAGCTGAAAATTTGACAGCGCTGTAGAAAAAATTTAATTTAATCTGTTCTACATTTAACAGATATTCCACAAAATCAAGTAGTACATGAGCTGATAGCCAACAAGGCGCGTAGCACCTAGTTGCCTATAAGCCATGTACGATGAGGTTGAGTGGAATAACTGTTTTATTCTATCCACATTCATTGGATTTTGAGAAACAGAGCATTTTTATTTTTTGCAAATTCGGTAAATAAAAACTTTATACAAAACGTCTGACAAAATCATTTCCATTTAGAATGTAAACAAACTGGCGAAATGACAGGAGCAATTTGTGAAAAATGCTAGAATAATAATTCTTGAAAAAAAATATACATGTCCTTACCATCAAATACTTTTATTCCATATTTTGTTGCTTTTTTTTGTATTTTTTAAGGTTTTGTTTTCGAGTAGTTTTTATTTCGTCCTCGGTTGATTCAGCAACATGCTCCGCCATTTTGTTTTTCTCTACTCACGGTATATGAGTTGATAGCATAGTAGTAGAGTAGCCAATCAGAGCATGCGATTGCTCAGATCCAGTGAATGTGGATAGAATAATTTTATTTAGCCCTTATAAAGTCTGGGATAATCTATATTTCCTTTATGGGGCCAGTGGTTATAATAACATGACCCTTGACAGCAGTAAAAGAGTTAGATTAGTAGACTTGGTTGCAGGAATGACTAAAGATTTTGACACATACTTGAACTGGTCTCAAAGTGGAATAGTAGATCATCAGTATTGACACATACATGAGCACTTGCACATAAGTGGATCTAGTTTCATAAAACGAATGCAATTTCAAGTGCACTTAAAAGTCCTTGAGCAAAAAGAGCACATGTTAGATGCTGCATCAATTCTGGTTGAGTCCCAGCTTTCCATTGCTGCATAGTGTCCTTTGAGGAACGTCCCGTGACCTTTGAATAAAAATGCATGCTGTACTAATTAGTAGTTGTCTTTGTGAAGGACCTTCCACTATGGGAAATGACTGTGACTAAACTGTGACTGCAGGAAGATTATTTGCTCAAAAAAGAGCACCTGGAAAGAAAACTGATGCTTCAGTTCCATAACTCTGGACAAAGAGTTAAAAAATATAAGCAAGTAGTGAGTGACCTCTTCAGTATGAGTGCTTGGAATACACCTGTTCACTCGAATGCCTATAGTCATCCCCAGATTATTTATGACTTTAAAGTGAGAAGGTTTCAAACAGTGGGCATGACTGCCTTAACATTTTTTGTGTGTGCAGTCTATTCTATTCAGGGTCTGTGAGAGTGTGAATGCAACATGAATACCTCTCTTCTTGTATGTATAGTACACATCTGCCTACACGCACAGCCACAGGAATATCTGTGCGCTTCTATATGAGTATGCAGTACGGCATGTAGGCATTATCTCTCTTTCAATGATGGTTTCCATAACAAGTTCTTCTCGAAGTGACTTGGCTGTTTACTCTTGAACTGCAAAAGCATTTCTCGGTGATTACTCTGACTTGAAGAAACACACTTCCTTTAAAGGAAGCTTCCTTACATAACAGAGGTCCATAAAAGGCTCTCCACAAACCTGCATCCAAGCAAGACATAAAGGTTCAATAAAGAACAGACTGTGAGAAGGGTGACGCAAAAAGCTATAATGGATCATTTTAATGCATAATTGATGTGAATGCACATGGTGTAGCATTAGTGAAGTTCACACTCAATGAAAAAAAATAGACCTCTGATGTGTGCACTTCAGTGCTGTGATAATGGATTCAGAGAGAGAGAGAGAGAGAGAGAGAGAGAGAGAGAGAGAGAGAAATCGAGGTCACCAGCTGCTCCTTTCCCTGTCAGTCTCACTGCTGTCAGATATCACTAAGTGCCATTCAACCAGTTTCAGCAAACTGAGCTTAAAGGAAAACTCTGGGATTTTTTAACCTGGGCCCTATTTTCCCATCTCTTTGGGTCCAAATATTTACTAGGGACAAAAACGAATACAACCCCGATTTCAAAAAAGTTGGGACAAAGTACAAATTGTAAATAAAAACGGAATGCAATAATTTACAAATCTCAAAAACTGATATTGTATTCATAATAGAACATAGACAACATATCAAATGTCGAAAGTGAGACGTTTTGAAATTTCATGCCAAATATTGGCTCATTTGAAATTTCATGACAGCAACACATCTCAAAAAAGTTGGGACAGGGGCAATAAGAGGCTGGAAAAGTTAAAGGTACAAAAAAGGAACAGCTGGAGGACCAAATTGCAACTCATTAGGTCAACTGGCAATAGGTCATTAACATGACTGGGTATAAAAAGAGCATCTTGGAGTGGCAGCGGCTCTCTGAAGTAAAGATGGGAAGAGGATCACCAATCCCCCTAATTCTGCGCCGACAAATAGTGGAGCAATATCAGAAAGGAGTTCGACAGTGTAAAATTGCAAAGAGTTTGAACATATCATCATCTACAGTGCATAATATCATCAAAAGATTCAGAGAATCTGGAAGAATCTCTGTGCGTAAGGGTCAAGGCCGGAAAACCATACTGGGTGCCCGTGATCTTCGGGCCCTTAGACGGCACTGCATCACATATGGGCATGCTTCGGTATTGGAAATCACAAAATGGGCTCAGGAATATTTACAGAGAACATTATCTGTGAACACAATTCACCGTGCCATCCGCCGTCGCCAACTAAAACTCTATAGTTCAAAGAAGAAGCCGTATCTAAACATGATCCAGAAGCGCAGACGTCTTCTCTGGGCCAAGGCTCATTTAAAATGGACTGTGGCAAAGTGGAAACTGTTCTGTGGTCAGACGAATCAAAATTTGAAGTTCTTTATGGAAATCAGGGACGCCGTGTCATTCGGACTAAAGAGGAGAAGGACGACCCAAGTTGTTATCAGCGCTCAGTTCAGAAGCCTGCACCTCTGATGGTATGGGGTTGCATTAGTGCGTGTGGCATGGGCAGCTTACACATCTGGAAAGACACCATCAATGCTGAAAGGTATATCCAGGTTCTAGAGCAACATATTGCTCCCATCCAGACGACGTCTCTTTCAGGGAAGACCTTGCATTTTCCAACATGACAATGCCAAACCACATCAATTACAGCATCATGGCTGCGTAGAAGAAGGGTCCGGGTACTGAACTGGCCAGCCTGCAGTCCAGATCTTTCACCCATAGAAAACATTTGGCGCATCATAAAACGGAAGATACGACAAAAAAGACCTAAGACAGTTGAGCAACTAGAATCCTATATTAGACAAGAATGGGTTAACATTCCTATCCCTAAACTTGAGCAACTTGTCTCCTCAGTCCCCAGACGTTTACAGACTGTTGTAAAGAGAAAAGGGGATGTCTCACAGTGGTAAACATGGCCTTGTCCCAACTTTTTTGAGATGTGTTGCTGTCATGAAATTCAAAATCACCTAATTTTTCTCTTTAAATTATAAATTTTCTCAGTTTAAACATTTGATATGTCATCTATGTTCTATTCTAAATAAAATATGGAATTTTGAAACTTCCACATCATTGCATTCCGTTTTTATTTACAATTTGTACTTTATCCCAACTTTTTTGAAATCGGGGTTGTAAAATCAGTCCAGTACGGAGTAAGAACGCTATAACTGTCAACCAGAAAACGGCTATACAATGTAATTCTATGGGGCAATCATACATGTCAAAGTAAAGCAATTGTTTTCATCACTGACAGGCTCAATGTTATTACAAGTGTCTGACAACATGGAAAGAATCCCTACAGAGATACACCTGTGTCTGTTTACCTCAAAAACTATAAAGAAACTGTAGAAAATGACTGTTTCTGCACTCATTATTTTACCTTTCCCTTCTTCCGGTCTCTGACACAGCGCCCCGTTCAGTGCCTGTAGTCGATTATTACACGGACGCTGTTTTCTGATGTTACAACTGAGGAAGTCATGCAGAATTTGTGACGACATATATTTCCAAAGTAATGCCCAAATATTTAGCTGATTATGATAATATGAACTAGGGCGGCACGGTGGTGTAGTGGTTAGCGCTGTTGCCTCACAGCAAGAAGGTCCGGGTTCGAGCCCCGTGGCCGGCGAGGGCCTTTCTATGCGGAGTTTGCATGTTCTCCCCGTGTCCGCGTGGGTTTCCTCCTGGTGCTCCGGTTTCCCCCACAGTCCAAAGACATGCAGGTTAGGTTAACTGGTGACTCTAAATTGACCGTAGGTGTGAATGTGAGTGTGAATGGTTGTCTGTGTCTATGTGTCAGCCCTGTGATGACCTGGCGACTTGTCCAGGGTGTACCCCGCCTTTCGCCCGTAGTCAGCTGGGATAGGCTCCAGCTTGCCTGCGACCCTGTAGAACAGGATAAAGCGGCTAGAGATAATGAGATGAGATGAGATAATATGAACTAGAGACCTGTGCAGGTCTGAGTTCAGCCTTTAATGCCGACATCAGAATTCGAACCGATATTGCAAAACCTGTTCATTCCTGGACAGTGCTCTAGACCTCAGCCACGGAGGATTACATTGTGAACTGAGGTTATATAACATGGCACTTACATAGTCAGTACACAGTGGCACTAGACCACAACTGTGGAATTGCTACCTCAGGCTAGCACACCAATGACCTTCCATCTATCCATCCATCCATTATCCGTAAGCGCTTATCCTATGCAGGGTCGCGGGCAAGCCAGAGCTTATCCCAGCTGACTATGGGTTAGAGGCAGGGTACACCCTGGACAAGTCACCAGATCATCGCAGGTGACCAACACAACCATTCACTTTAGAGTCAGTTTAGAGCCACCAATTAGCCTAACCCGCATGTCTTTGGACTGTGGGGGAAACCCACACAGACACGAGAAGAACATACAAACTCCACACAGAAAGGCCCTCATCGGCCACTGGGCTTGAACCCAGAACCTTCTTGCTGTAAAGTGACAGTGCTAACCACTACACCACCGTGCCGCCCCCTAAGGACCATCTTACATTCTTAAACACACTCGAACTCAGTTAAACACACACAGAGGCTGAGCCAATGAGTGTCCAACAACATGGAAGGGATCCCTTCTGTATCTCTGTAGAGATACTTTCCATATTGCAATTCACTTATAATAACATTATGTGCCTGCCGGTGGCAAAACAAGCACTTTGACATGGATGATATCCCCACAGAATTACACTGCATAGCCATTTTCTGGTTGCTGGTTATAGTGTTCTAATTCAATATTGGACCGATTTCAATCGTTTTTATCCCTTGCAAATATCTGGACCCAAAGAAATGGGAAAAAAGATTGCCCATGTTTAAAAAAAACTCAAAGTTTTTGTTTAAGAACAATGTCCACACTTTCTTTAACTGTTAAAAAATATATCCATTTCCTCCCTCTGTATACCTGCCTTTGTAGTTGAAATTAGTCTACAAACAAATACTTATCCACAAACAGCATCATCTCAAAAGCACATGACAGGGGTTTCCTGTCAGTACTGGAAATATGGGGACTGACCCCACTGTCAGGTCAGCAGCTTCCATGCAAGTTGTGCTTCCAGTAATATCTGAGCACTTCTTTGTCAGGAAGGGTGTGGTGGTATTTATATAACCCTAATAAAATCCTTCATTTGAATTTATTCAAATGTGTCTTATCTGACGTCTGGCTTTATTATAGTACAGTGTACATCTGAGCATTCACATCTGACTCTGCTCTATGATGAATTCTACTCAAATACAATTCTTGAACAAACATATAGAAGATTAATCCAGAGCACAAATGAAGAGAGATTCAATTTATTTCCAGTCTACTGTCACTACTTCCTCCATTTGAGAATGCTAGGAAATGCACCATGCACTGTTCTAGTGTAGGTTTATTTCACATGCAGTCCATGCATGTTTGTACAGAAGCATATTGCTGCCACACCAGAAAAATGTTTTAAAAATCAGTATCACATAATAACACAAAAAGTTTGTTGTTATAACAATATATTTCTCACATTATGACACTATATTTTCACGTTATTATGTGAAATGTTTCACGTTATAATGTGATAATTTGGTTTCACTTTATAATGTGATAACTTTACACTCATGTTTGAATCTATGGTTTGAATGAGGTGTGTGGAGAATAAACTGGGTAATATGGAGAATAAACTGGGGAATATGGGGAATAAACTGGGTAATATGGGGAATAAACTGGGTAATATGGAGAATAAACTGGGTAATATGGGGAATAAACTGGGTAATATGGGGAATAAACTGGGTAATATGAAGAATAAACTGGGTAATATGAGGAATAAACTGGGTAATATGGGGAATAAACTGGGTAATATGAAGAATAAACTGGGCAATATGGGGAATAAACTGGGTAATATGGGGAATAAACTGGGTAATATGGGGAATAAACTGGGTAATATGGGGAATAAACTGGGTAATATGGAGAATAAACTGGGTAATATGGAGAATAAACTGGGTAATATGGGGAATAAACTGGGTAATATGAAGAATAAACTGGGTAATATGGGGAATAAACTGGGTAATATGAAGAATAAACTGGGTAATATGAAGAATAAACTGGGTAATATGGGGAATAAACTGGGTAATATGAAGAATAAACTGGGTAATATGAAGAATAAACTGGGTAATATGAAGAATAAACTGGGTAATAGGGGGAATAAACTGGGTAATAGGGGGAATAAACTGGGTAATATGGGGAATAAACTGGGTAATATGGGGAATAAACTGGGTAATAGGGGGAATAAACTGGGTAATAGGGGGAATAAACTGGGTAATAGGGGGAATAAACTGGGTAATATGGGGAATAAACTGGGTAATATGGGGAATAAACTGGGTAATAGGGGGAATAAACTGGGTAATAGGGGGAATAAACTGGGTAATATGGGGAATAAACTGGGTAATATGGGGAATAAGCTGGGCAATATGGGGAATAAACTGGGTAATATGGGGAATAAACTGGGTAATATGGGGAATAAACTGGGTAATATGGGGAATAAGCTGGGCAATATGGAGAATAAACTGGGCAATATGGGGAATAAACTGGGTAATATGGGGAATAAACTGGGTAATATGAAGAATAAACTGGGTAATAAGGGGAATAAACTGGGTAATATGGGGAATAAACTGGGGAATATGGGGAATAAACTGGGGAATATGGGGAATAAACTGGGGAATATGGGGAATAAACTGGGTAATATAGCTCATTTACATGATTTAATCAAGTTTTATTTCATGCTTGGGTTGAACTGCGGTAAAGTTGGAAATATATTCACAGAATCAAACTTCCTGGATCAATAACTCATCAGTGAAACATAGTTAATTAACAATAGATGCCTCTTTCCTACTTCACCAAGGTAGACAACGAGCTACAATCTCATTTTAATCAAAACAAGTCATTCTCCGAGCTGGACACATAACACTGGTCTCGGTGTTCAGCTGGCTGTGAGATGAGTGGACAGGGACCATCTAAAAAGTGCAAGACCGAAAAGAGATGGTACGAAAATATTCTATAACTTCACCCTTATTCACTGTAGGGGAGAGCGGGGTAAGATGAGCCACTTTTTACATTTTTCATCATAACTACATGTTAAAGCCATTTTTGCTTCCAGTCTACACACCATACCAAATTTCAAAGTGTACTGTTACTATATGAGCAAAAAATAATTGATAAGCTCTTATGGTTAGAGTGATATTACCTCTTGAAAAAAAAATGTCAAGTGGCTCAACTTACCCCATGCATGGGGTAAGATGAGCCACTGTGTGGGGTAAATTGAGCCAACACAAAACATGTTAGGTTAACAAAGTAAACAACTTTTATTATTAGAAATGCAATCAATGAATCAAGTCAAGTCAATCAAGTGGGGGATAGGGCCGTTGCATAGAGAAGGGGAGATGAAGAGAGAGGTGATAGAACGAGATGGGATAGGGAGGGATAGATAGATGGATAGAGAGAGATATGCGTAGATCATGCACATCATGCGCATCATGCACACCTGTAATAACAGAGGGCATTATTTTATTTATTAAAAACCTTTTAAACATATTATTTATATTAACATGTTATTTATTTGTTTGTTTATTTTTTTGTTGTTGTTGTTGTCATATATGACCAGTAAATGTGAAAACTTAAGTGTCATCCATATTGGGTAAGCTCAGCCACCAATGGGGTAAGTTGAGCCAGTGGTTCAACTTGCCCCACATCTAATGGCTCATCTTACCCCGTGGCCACCATTTTGTAGAAAAATGCTAATAAAGGGGATTAGGCTAATCAAAATTATTTTTATTAGCATTCATATCATAGCTTAGAAAGCCACTAACTTAACCCTAATGTGTCTAAATATTATTCTACTTTTGTCTTCTCTAAATCATCTTCACTGTGGACAAACATGGAATTGACTTAGAAAGCACAAAAACACATTTTTATAAATATCTCCCTCACCTAGTTTGACATGTGGTGCTCCTCTCCACAAGTGTAAGTAAATGGTCCCGCCCCCCTTTGAATGTGGTCACATGGTCACATTTGTTTACTGTTTCTTAGAAACAGGGGGTGGCTCATCTTACCCCCTGGCTCATCTTACCCCGCTCTCCCCTACTGTCACCAAAATCACTGCACACATCAACAGTCTCCTGTTGGTTATACGACAACAGTAATTTTGGAAAAATGTGCTTTTGCATAATTTTGGGGAATTTTTATTGGGAAACATTCAATAACTTTACTGTTATACACTGTAGCGTCATCAAACTCACTAACAGGAGACTGCTGTGGCAGCAATACGCTTCCGTATGTTTGTTTATGTTATGAAATGTGCTTTTGTTTGGGTTCTGGGTCTTTCTGTGGGCCATTCTCACGTTGGTTGGTTACCCTAATGTGTTCATCTGTTCTGTCTTGACTAGTCTGTTACCCTAATGTGTTCATCTGTTCTGTCTTGACATCTTGACTAGTTTGGTTAATTCTATCCTGTCATTTAATGCTCAACCTTGCAAACACTTATCATGCATTCTGTCCTGTTAAGAGCATCCCTTGTTTTTCAAGTTTCATGTGTTCTGGTTCTGATTCTCGCTTGTTGTTCCTGCATTGATTAAAGATTATCCTGTGTAAGTCTGCCTATCTGTGTTTTCAAAAATGCTACAGACACGAACTACAATTTCTGGATTGCCCACAATAAAACACACAATGACTTTACGTACTTGCATCTTGCCTCTCACTTCCATATGCTACATGAACAAAATGTGACTTTTAACCAGGACTTAGGTTTCTTAACTCTAGATTTACAGTTATCAGAAAAAATTAATTAACACCAAAAAGTACAGAGAGAGAGAGAGAGAGAGAGAGAGAGAGAGAGAGTAATAAATCTCAGTGCAGAAGAAAAATTGAACAGTCATAGACAGTTCAGAAGCTGTTTTTCTTAAAGTTCCATGGAACAATGTTTCTCAAACAGGCTTACTCATACCCACAGGTGTACTTGGAGATAATACTGTCACATCTCTGTGAGCACGCCACTGCTGAAATGTCAAACTGCGCTTCACAGAATCCTCAGATAGCCGACAAACTACAAACTACATCACATGACTGCTCGCACGATCCATATCCCCATTCACAGTCTCTGGAGTTTTGAATACATCTTTTTCTAATGACAATAAACCCGGTCATTTCACTCTTCTGAAAAATAATCCTGGATATTGCACTAGTTCTTTTCTATGTTACATACATACAGTTATTCCAGTTTTGTCCTATTATTGAGTTTACGTCTGCATTGTCTAATCTGTTTATATCACCTGTCCCTATGCCTGCTTGACATTACTGATTACGGTTTCGCCCTTCTGGTTTGTCTGCCCTAGCTATTTTCAATAAACCTGCCTGTTTCCTGCAATTGCATAGAACACTTAACAGAAAAAGACAAGGGCAGCACGGCGGTGTAGTGGTTAGCACTGTCGCCTCACAGCAAGAAGGTTCTGGGTTCAAGCCCAGCAGCTGATGGGGGCTTTTCTGTGTGGAGTTTGCATGTTCTCCCTGTGTCTGCATGGGTTTCCTTTGGGTTCTCTGGTTTCCCCCCACAGTCCAAAGACATGTGGTTAGGTTAACAGCCTTGGGCTGAAGTGCCCTTCAGCAAGGCACCTAACCCCCAACTGTTCCCTGGCTGCTGGAGCATATAGTTAGGTCCATATATATATTTAGACACTTACACAAATTTTGTTTTTTTACCTGTTTACTGAAACATATTCAAGTTATAGTTATATAATGGACATGGACATAAAGTCCAGATTTTCAGCTTTCATTTGAGGGTATCCACATTAAAATTGGATGAAGGGTTTAGGAGTTTCAGCTCCTTAACATGTGCCACCCTGTTTTTAAAGGGACCAAAAGTAATTGGACAATTGACTCAAAGGCTATTTCATGGGCAGGTGTGGGAAATTCCTTCGTTATGTCATTCTCAATTAAGCAGATAAAAGGCCTGGATTTGATTTGAGGTGTGGTGCTGACATTTAGAAGATTTTGCTGTGAAGAAAACATGTGGTCAAAGGAGCTCTCCATGCAGGTGAAACAAGCCATCCTTAAGCTGCGAAAACAGAAAAAAACCATCCGAGAAATTGCTACAATATTAGGAGTGGCAAAATCTACAGTTTGGTACATCCTGAGAAAGAAAGAAAGCACTGGTGAACTCATCAATGCAAAAAGACCTGGACGCCCACAGAAGACAACAGTAGTGGATGATCACAGAATAATTTCCATGGTGAAGAGAAACCCCTTCACAACAGCCAACCAAGTGAACAACACTCTCCAGGAGGTAGGCGTATCAATATCCAAATCTACCATAAAGAGAAGACTGCATGAAAGTAAATACAGAGGGTTCACTGCACGGTGCAAGCCACTCATAAGCCTCAAGAATAAAAAGGCTAGATTGGACTTGGCTAAAAAAACATCTAAAAAAGCCAGCACAGTTCTGGAAGAACATTCTTTGGACAGATGAAACCAAGATCAACCTCTACCAGAATGATGGAAAGAAAAAAGTATGGCGAAGGCGTGGTACAGCTCATGATCCAAAGCATACCACATCATCTGTAAAACACAGCGGAGGCAGTGTGATGGCTTGGGCATGCATGGCTGCCAGTGGCACTGGGTCACTTGTGTTTATTGATGATGTGACACAGGACAGAAGCAGCCGGATGAATTCTGAGGTATTCAGAGACATACTGTGTGCTCAAATCCAGCCAAATGCAGCCAAACTGATTGGTCGGCATTTCATAATACAGATGGACAATGACCCAAAACATAAAGCCAAAGCAACCCAGGAGTTTATTAAAGCAAAGAAGTGGAATATTCTTGAATGGCCAAGTCAGTCACCTGATCTCAACCCAATTGAGCATGCATTTCACTTGTTAAAGACTAAACTTCAGACAGAAAGGCCCACAAACAAACAGCAACTGAAAACCGCTGCAGTAAAGGCCTGGCAGAGCATTAAAAAGGAGGAAACACAGCGTCTGGTGATGTCCATGAGTTCAAGACTTCAGGCAGTCATTGCCAACAAAGGGTTTTCAACCAAGTATTAGAAATGAACATTTTATTTACAATTATTTAATTTGTCCAATTACTTTTGAGCCCCTGAAATGAAGGGATTGTGTTTAAAAAATGCTTTAGTTCCTCACATTTTTATGCAATCATTTTGTTCAACCCACTGAATTAAAGCTGAAAGTCTGAACTTCAACTGCATCTGAATTGTTTTGTTCACAATACATTGTGGTAATGTACAGAACCAAAATTAGAAAAATGCTGCCTCTGTCCAAATATTTATGGACCTAACTGTAGCTGCCTGCTGCTCTGGGTATGGTTTTATAAGTGAGTGTATACTGTTGAACTGGAATGCAGTGCTGAATAAGACATGATTTGATGAAAGAAAAATTAACAAATGGACTAATCACTAAACGAAAACAAAAACTCAAGCGAAACAATATTGCCGATTATGAAAATTATACGTAAAGAGTTTACTTTAACCGAATTGTCTCATGCTTTATTTTAAAATAAACCACTAATTTCTAGGTGATATATTTAAATAATATTGGCTGGCTTTTTTTCATGGTATATCAGATATATTCCATTCAGCTAACATGATATTGTCGGCCCTGTGATGACCTGGCGACTTGTCCAGGGTGTACCCCGCCTTTCGCCCGTAGTCAGCTGGGATAGGCTCCAGCTTGCCTGCGACCCTGTAGGACAGGATAAAGCAGCTACAGATAATGAGATGAATGGAATATATCTGATATACCATGAAAAAAACCCCAGCCAATATTATAATTATATATACATACTCTTTTCGGGTGTTCAACGCGTCTTTCTCTTTCAAAATTCTCTCAAAATCTTCCGTATTTAACGAAGCAAACCTGGCGGCCATGTTTGTTTACAAATTGTCACAGTCACTCGCTAGCACAGAAGTTTGACGTCTCCGACGTGTGACATCACGTTGTCTTGACAACATGCAATATCGTAAACCATGTTCAACGTTCAGTCTCCATTGGGTCGAGTGACGTAATACACATAGGATAAGTGATATGCTAACAATATTGCATGCTATCAAACCAAATGAATGAAACCCGCTAGACGGGAATAGAACACGTTTTATAATTACTAATAGACCACCTTTCAAAAACCTGATTAATTTATAGGCCTAAAACCCAGTACATTATCATATAAAAATAACAAGCAGGTCTGCAGAAGAACTGTGGCAAGTTCAAGACCAAGCTGATCTATTTATTAAACTACATGACAGTATACCTCACAGAAACCTTTGCACAGTACTGCTTGTCTGTTAGACATTTATTACCTTTGAAAAAAAAAAGGATCAGGCTCATCTAGGATCTTACATCTCACTTAGCAACCATGTTCCTTATTTAGTAACTCAAAGTGCACTGAAGGTGTGTAAACACCGGAGACAGTGTATAAAGTAATAATCAAACGGTAGAAGTTAAAAACAAACTAGCAACTGCTCACGTATAGTGTTGCACCACTGGCCTGGCTCCAAATGAATCAGGCAATTTAAGCTACAGATGATGTGTGCACCACTTTGGGATAGAAAGAGGGGTGGGGTAGATCTTCGCCCCCTTTACACCCTGCTGTTACAATTTGCCTCTCGGCCCTTTTTGACAGAGTTGGCAGGGGAAGCACTGAGAGACATGCAGACCGTCTTCTGTGCCAGACCCCTGCTTGGCCAAAAGGGCTCTCTTCTTCATAAGCCATAAAAAGCTCACTTTGTGAAGACAGGGTAGATAGAAGACCGAGCTGCCCCAGAAAAACTCTTGTACAGCTAAGCATTTGGATCCTTTGCTACCACGTCGCCCCAAGCTAATAAGTTCAAAGAACCAACATTGAGACCATTGACCATTATATTGGTCATTGACCATGACTGTTATATATGGAAGTTTGGGCGTATGATTGTTTTCTTTTGCACTACATGCGTCTGTCTACTGAGACATAAATGGAGATTGGAGATGGTTAGAAACCAAAAAACTATGTACCTGAGATACGCCTAAGGAGTAAATTCAAAGCAAGGCGACTCAGCTGTGTTTTAGCCAGAACAGGTGCCCTGGGGTGGAGGGGGGGGGGGGGGGGGGGGGGGGCATTCTGGAGTGTGTATCCAAAGAAGACGCTGACATCGGACTCTTTCCCTTCCAGGCAAGGGGTCACTTTGCCTGCATAGCTGCTTTCTGCAACCAGCCACTGTGAAACTGTGTTACTTCCCAATCATCTTCCCACTTTAAAATCCCCAGATGTCGCACACAGTACTTGGCACACTGCCTATTTGTGATGTCGGCACATAAATTAGGCAATTTTCTCCTCGTTAGTCGATTACTGGAAGAGCTCATTATGCTGCTGTAGAAGCTGTAGAAGCTTACTTGGTGAGGAGCACTGTCGAGCAACAAGGACTATTTTACACTAGTAGGTTAAACAGTAAAGGAAGCAGAAAAAAAATCAGTCCAAAAATCACATTCATGCTTTTTCGTGATGAGCTTTTGTGTTAATCGTTAGTTAATCAGCAGTCTGACAGATTGTGATGGCCTTGGCAGCTGCAGCAGTTCGAGGATTGTCAGGACGTGCATCTGATATCTTGACCTTATTTTAAGTACCACACATGGGCTTTTGTAACCACATGGCTTCGACTGAGACGTCACAATGAAAATCCTACACAAACAAACCCAAATTAGCCCGTTCACTATCCCAGTGTATTATTAATCAATAAAGATTCAACAGGGGAGAATTGTTATGTTATATTTCATTGCACAAAGCTTACATTTTCAGCAAGGCAGTATTATATAACCACACCATTTGCAGTCTGAATATAAAAACACAGGGGAAAAAGACATGGAAGTCTTTCTAAAAGAGCAAACAGGCGTAGGAGTGAAAGAGTGCACAATCTAGCCATGTGTTTGTAAAAAGCTGCTTTAGAAACAACACTAAGGACTGTGTTTATGTATTCCACTGTGCTTCCATCTAATTTATAACACCACACCCTACACAGTCAAACTTTAGTCCTTGAATTAAAGGAACCCTGTCATTCGAAGACATTACTTATTATAATCGTTACGCTTACATTGGGTCAGTTATTTTCGTCATTTATTTATTCCTATTTTCTTCTTCTTGGTACGTCTGTATGTGTATCCAATCCCTAATCTGTAAAACGCTACTAAATAGGGAAGAAAAAGCTTTGATCGGTCTTCTCTGATGTACATACAGTAAAGCCTGCCAATGCATCTTTTTGAGCAGCTGCCTAGGCAGCACTATCAAACATCTCTCCATACTCCAAGAAAAACCATTTACTGCCAGACTTCCAAACCAGCTGGTGTGCGAGTTAGTAGTTTCGGACGGAGGAAACCTGTGAGGTTTTGCCTTCTTGTGAAAACTCTGAATGCTTGCTTTCTTTCTGATACCACAGACATCATTTAGCACAAATTGAATTAAATCAAATGTTGATATTAGCTTTAAATGAAACACTGCTTTCTGCAGCTTATGAAGACCAATGTTTTTAAAATATTTTAAAGAAAAGAGCCTACTCTCATGTGGATTAGTTATAACATCATCATAACTAATCAAATTTGACTGTCAAATAGCAATCCAAAAAGCATTATGATTACAATATTTTAATGGGTACACACTTAAATTTAAAACATTACCTAAATACATTTTATATCCATCCATTATCTGTACCGTTTATCAGTCAGGGTCTTCGGGGAAACTGGAGCCAATTCCAGCCGACTTTGGGTGAGAGGCAACATACACCCTGGGCAGGTTGCCAATGTATCTCAGGGCTAACACAGCCATGAACAACCGTTCAAACTCATATTCACACCTATGAGCAATTTAGAGTACCCAGTTAGCATATTTGGCATGTCTTTGGACTGTAGGAGGAAACTGGAGCACCCAGAGGAAACCAACGCTGACCCAGAGAGAACATGTAAACTCTGCACAGAACGGCCCTGGTCAGCCACAAGGTTGAACCCAGAACCTTCTCGCTGTGAGACAACAGTGTTAACCACTGCATCACCGTACCACGCCATTTTACATACATACCTATCTATATAAATATCTCATCTCATCTCATCTCATTATCTCTAGCCGCTTTATCCTTCTACAGGGTCGCAGGCAAGCTGGAGCCTATCCCAGCTGACTACGGGCGAAAGGCGGGATACACCCTGGACAAGTCGCCAGGTCATCACAGGGCTGACACATAGACACAGACAACCATTCACACTCACATTCACACCTACGGTCAATTTAGAGTCACCAGTTAACCTAACCTGCATGTCTTTGGACTGTGGGGGAAACCGGAGCACCCGGAGGAAACCCATGCGGACACGGGGAGAACATGCAAACTCCACACAGAAAGGCCCTCGCCGGCCACGGGGCTCGAACCCGGACCTTCTTGTTGTGAGGCGACAGCGCTAACCACTACACCACCGTGCCGCCCAGGTGTTGAACTCTTACAGCGAAAACACAAAAACACAACATTATAACTGTTACAAACCACTGACACCGGAAAGGTCTTCCATAAATGTTAAATACTGTGGTATAAAGTGTTTAACAGATGCAGAAGTTTCTTTCAGCTCTTGAAGTACAGTGTGTGTACAAGGTCAGCGTTCAAATATCAGCACGGCTGTGATTGCCTGCAGCCTCATACATAGGGCTGAAACACGTTCAGTATTCAGTACCACAGAATTGTTGCTCATGTGATACTGATTTAATACAACAGTTCTATAAATAAGAAATTAATACTGGCTAAATGACCTTTCAGACACAATATGGCCAATTATTATACATACAGGACACTTTTTCGATGGAATAAAAACATGTTCTATTCCCTTCTAGCGGGTTTCATAGTATGTAATATTGTTAGCATATCGCTTATCCTACATGTATTACATCACTCTACTGTACCCAATGGAGAATGAGTGTTGAATATGGTTTATGATATTGCATGGTCGGGCGGCACGGTGGTGTAGTGGTTAGCGCTGTCGCCTCACAGCAAGAAGGTCCGGGTTCGAGCCCCGTGGCCGGCGAGGGCCTTTCTGTGTGGAGTTTGCATGTTCTCCCCGTGTCCGCGTGGGTTTCCTCTGGGTGCTCCGGTTTCCCCCACAGTCCAAAGACATGCAGGTTAGGTTAATTGGTGACTAAATTGACCGTAGGTGTGAGTGAGAGTGTGAATGGTTATCTGTGTCTATGTGTCAGCCTTGTGATGACCTGGCGACTTGTCCAGGGTGTACCCCGCCTTTCGCCCGTAGTCAGCTGGGATAGGCTCCAGCTTGCCTGCAACCCTGTAGAACAGGATAAAGCGGCTACAGATAATGAGATGAAATATTGCATGGCTGTCAAGACATGACGCTATATGTCGGAGACGTAAAACTTCCGCGTTAGCGAGCGACTGTGACAATTTGTAAACAAACATGGCCGCCAGGTTTGCTTCGTTAAATATGGTTGAGAGTACATCGTGCGCGTTCTGGCTGCCGCTTCTTACCAGAGCTTTTTTTATTTTATTTTCCTTCTTTTTCTATCTTCATTTTTTTTCTGTGTGTTTATGTAGTTTGGGGTTTGTTTGAGTGTTTTGTCCGCCGGTTGTGGTGTAGCTCCGGACCCAGTTTTGGGCGTCGGTTCCCTCCAGGCCTTGGTTTGCTGTGGGTGATGCCTGCGCTCCCAGCTATGGACTGCAGTGAGCTCATTGCTCATTTTACATCATGGTTGTCCAGCGCTCTGCGCTTTAATGCTTGGCGCGATGTTCCGAGTGATGTTGCTTGGTGGTATCGCGGTGGCTGTGCAGGCGGTTTGGGAAACACCAGCGCTCTGCGTGGCGGAGCTTCTCTGCTCGCTTTGTGGATCCATGGCGTGGTGTTCGAGCGATGTTGCTGACGGCGTCACGGCAGCGGTGCTGGAGATGTGGGACTTGTTTTCGTGCACCTTTTGGTGGGACTGTGGCTGCTACACCACGGGAATTACATCCTGACCCCTACTCGGTGGACTTTTTATTTATTTATTTTTTATTATTATTTATTATTATTTTTATTTTTATTCTTTGTCTATAATTGTAAAGCGTCCTTGGGTTTCTTGAAAGGCGCTATATAAATTTAACTTATTATTATTATTATTATTATTATTATTATATTTTGAGAGAATTTTGAAAAAGAAAGACGTACTGAACACCCAAAAGGAATGGGTATGTATAATAATAATAATAATAATAATATTGGCTGGCTTTTTTCATGGTATATCAGATATATTCCATTCAGCTAGCATGATATTAAACTCATCTTGAAACTCGTTCAGTATCATGCTAGCTGAATGGAATATATCTGATACACCACTCAATACCAACCAATATTATTTCAGTATTTAGTTTATTTTTGTTCTGTCAATGAAAATAGTTCCCAAAGGAGCCACAGCTGGATCGAGCTTTATGTGCTGCAATGCAATGCAGAGAATGAATGACAGTCCATAGTAAGTGTCGTAATGGCTTCAATGTCTCAAACTACTGCTCGAACTGGAATTGTATGTAGTGGTCACAAACAAGCAGAGTCTTACAAACAGTGAGATGTACCAGTGCTGTTGTACTAAATATCAGCACTCCTGGAAAACCATTTGCCCAGTCAAATTAGTATACTGGAACCAACTGTTGTACAGTATACATTATTAAAAAAAAAACCTAACAAACAAACAAAAAACATTGTAACTGTAATGCCAGCTACCCAGACCTCTGGACCTAATATCCAAGACATTAAACTGAGGAGACAATGTTTCACACATTCAGCGTTTAATCCAGGTGAAGCAAGGTTAATCACTTTAACAGAAGAGTGCTGTTTTAATTCCCTACATGTACAAGTGAGCACAGTAAATCTGTTTAGGGAGAAAGGAGGGCATACCAACCAAAGCGTATCTTGTTGCTGTGGGCAAAATGGGCAGATACAGAAAAAGCAGGTTTCATGCTTGGGGAATTAATGATTTTGTGTTCTGGGAAAGAGAAGCTGAGTGCCAGTGCTGTGAATAGATACGCTCACTGGTCTGTCTTGGGTTTCCCAAAAGTGCTACAGCATCTATCTTAAGACCATCCTGAGACTGTAAGGCACAAATCACTTTGGACACTTTGAACTGTTAGATGATGACGGCATAACATTTTAGGAAAGCTGAAAGGCCAAAGAGTGTTTCAGTCCAGCTATAAAGTCTAAACTCAGGATATTATACCAAAGATATTAACATCAGATGACCAGAATTGGCAAGTGGGTATTTTGAAACTGGCATGACTTCACTGTGAATAGAGCAGGGAATCCCTCTCCTACTCTACTGTCCTCCAATTCAGGATATGAATACACTACTGATACAGAATGCAATTTCTTTTTCTCATACACCATAAAACTATAAACATCTGAAAATTATCAATTTTTCCACGTGTCAAGATTGAATGACATATCTAGTCATGGTTAGTTGGGATTTCCGTCTTGGGATTGTTCTAAATAGTCTGATCTGAACACTGGAATACCAGTTAGGCTCGCCTACACCCTGACACTGCATGCCCTTGCAAAGCACCATGCAAACTAGCAGTCTACACTACTGCCAGGTTTTAAAGGCATGTTCAATTCAGCCATGTTGTTCTAAATAATCTGATGTGAACATTGTTAAACAGTACAGCATTGAGGTGTGATGATGATGATGATGGTGATTATCAGTGGCGTTGTTAGGCCTATCACTCGGGGCTATAGCCCCAGATATTTTGAGCCTAGTCCAGGGTATTTTTGCCCTCAAATAAAGTAAGGGATTAATAGAAAACAACTAGAACTTGACTTGCAGCATCCGAAGACGGAGAGGGAACATGGAGGAAGCGGTGATGTGGGGGGACATAATTGAGTGCTGCACAGTGCACATTCAAAATTTTGATAAATGCCAACAGAAGAAGAACATTTAGAACTGGTTGGAAGACAACTTAAAAAAAACAATCCACTACTGTTGGATTTTTCAAGATGAAAACAGATGGTAAGTCATCGACTGTGGGTGTGTATATAGCATGTATCAAACAGTGTAACCTATCGAATTATGTTGATGCACAAAAACCGCTCAGTGTCACCTGGTTATGTTGAATTTACAGCATAGGGTCTGTAGAATTAGTGTGCAAAAGACATATTTATATGATCTTGTAAAATGGGATTGTCATCCAGGATTTTGAATGTTTTAATATAATAATGTAGCTTTGAATTTGTTGTTGTGGTCCTAAAGGAGAGATATGTGAATGAGAAATTATATACTTTTATTAAACTGATGATAAATTTTATTAGTGATATTTAATAGTCAATTGACACATGCGTCAGTTTCCAGAGACATTACGGGTGTTGATGATAATAACTTAATAATAAGGAGACAGAAACTGAAGTGAACTACATGCATTTAGAAAGAGCAGTACAAAAATCAGTAATAAAGATGACATAACCTTTGAATACAGTGGTGCTTGAAAGTTTGTGAACCCTTTAGAATTTTCTATATTTCTGCATAAATATGACCAAAAACATCATCAGATTTTCACACAAGTCCTAAAAGTAGATAAAGAGAACCCAGTTAAACAAATGAGACAAAAATGTTATACTTGGTCATTTATTTATTGAGGAAAATGATCCAATATTACACATCTATGAGTGGCAAAAGTATGTGAACCTCTAGGATTAGCAGTTAATTTGAAGGTGAAATTAGAGTCAGGTGTTTTCAATCAATGGGATGGCAATCAGGTGTGAGTGGGCACCCTGTTTTATTGAAAGAACAGGGATCTATCAAAGTCTGATCTTCACAACACATGTTTGTGGAAGTGTATCATGGCACGAACAAAGGAGATTTCTGGGGACCTCAGAAAAAGCGTTGTTGATGCTCATCAAGCTGGAAAAGGTTACAAAACCATCTCTAAAGAGTTTGGACTCCACCAATCCACAGTCAGACAGATTGTGTACAAATGGAGGAAATTCAAGACCATTGTTACCCTCCCCAGGAGTGGTCGACCAACAAAGATCACTCCAAGAGCAAGGCGTGTAATAGTCGGCGAGGTCACAAAGGACTCCAGGGTAACTTCTAAGCAACTGAAGACCTCTCTCATATTGGCTAATGTTCATGAGTCCACCATCAAGAGAACACTGAACAACAATGGTGTGCATGGCAGGGTTGCAAGGAGAAAGCCACTGCTCTCCAAAAAGAACATTGCTGCTCGTCTGCAGTTTGCTAAAGATCACGTGGACAAGCCAGAAGGCTATTGGAAAAATGTTTTGTGGACAGATGAGACCAAAATAGAACTTTTTGGTTTAAATGAGAAGCGTCATGTTTGGAGAAAGGAAAACATTGCATTCCAGCATAAGAACCTTATCCCATCTGTGAAACATGGTGGTGGTAGTATCATGGTTTGGGCCCGTTTTGCTGAACCTGGGCCAGGACGGCTTGCCATCATTGATGAAACAATGAATTCTGAATTATACCAGCGAATTCTAAAGGAGAATGTCAGGATATCTGGCCATGAACTGAATCTCAAGAGAAGGTGGGTCATGCAGCAAGACAAGGACCTTAAGCACGCAAGTCGTTCTACCAAAGAATGGTTAAAGAAGAATAAAGTTAATGTTTTGGAATGGCCAAGTCAAAGTCCTGACCTTAATCCAATCGAAATGTTGTGGAAGGACCTGAAGCGAGCAGTTCATGTGAGGAAACCCATCAACATCCCAGAGTTGAAGCTGTTCTGTACGGAGGAATGTGCTAAAATTCCTCCAAGCCGGTGTGCAGGACTGATCAACAGTTACCGGAAACGTTTAGTTGCAGTTATTGTTGCACAAGGGGGTCACACCAGATACTGAAAGCAAAGGTTCACATACTTTTGCCACTCACAGATATGTAATATTAGATCATTTTCCTTAATAAATAAATCCATCCATCCATTATCTGTAGCCGCTTATCCTGTGCTACAGGGTCGCAGGCAAGCTGGAGCCTATCCCAGCTGACTATGGGCGAAAGGCGGGGTACACCCTGGACAAGTTGCCAGGTCATCACAGGGCTGACACATAGACACAGACAACCATTCATACTCACAATCACACCTACAGTCAATTTAGAGTCACCAATTAGCCTAACTTGCATGTCTTTGGACTGTGGCGGAAACCGGAGCACCTGGAAGAAACCTACACAGACACGAAAAGAACATGCAAACTCCACACAGAAAGGCCCTCGTCGGCCACTGGGCTCGAACCCAGAACCTTCTTGCTGTAAGGCAACAGTGCTACGCCACCTAATAAATAAATAAATGAATAAATAAATCTCATTATCTCTAGCCGCTTTATCCTGTTCTACAGGGCCGCAGGCAAGCTGGAGCCTATCCCAGCTGACTACGGGCCAGAGGCCGGGTACACCCTGGACAAGTCGCCATATCATCGCAGGGTTGACAAACAACCATTCACACTCACATTCACACCTACGGTCAATATAAGCCTAGGTCACAACCGGACAGATGATTTTTTGCCCGTGCGATTTTTGGCGTTTCCCAAATCACTGCGTTTTTTTTGTTTGTGGAGAAAGACGCACGTTGGCTGTAAGTTTGTCTTGCAACCTGAAAAAAACGTAAGCGCCCGTAGAGTTTGTTTGACATGACAAAGAACCTCTGTGGCCGGTCTGCGGCCAGTCTACGGCTCGAAAATCAGCATGTCACACACACGCCCTCCGTGCGTTTCTTGCGTTTTTTGCACGTAGACCGGCTGTAGGAGCACGTACGGCCGGTTGTTTCCGAGGCATTAGAGTCACTAATTATCCTAACCTGCATGCCTTTGGACTGTAGGGGAAACTGGAGCACCTGGAAGAAACCCACACAGACACGAGAAGAACATGCAAACTCCACACAGAAAGGCCCTCGCCGGAGTCGAACCCAGGACCTTCTTGCTGTAAGGTGACAGTGCTACACCAGCTAATAGATAAATAAATAAATAAATAAATAAATGACCAAGTATAATATTTTTGTCTCATTTGTTTAACTGGGTTCTCTTGATCTACTTTTCGGACTTGTGTGAAAATCTGATGATGTTTTAGGTCATATTTATGCAGAAACATGTAGAAAATTCTAAAGGGTTCACAAACTTTCAAATATGTATGGGTGATAATAGAAGTATTTCTTGTAAAGTTAGATATAACCTCCCCAACCTGTCTATACTATCCATCCATCCATCGTCTGTCGCCGCCTATCCTGTTCTACAGGGTTGCAGGCAAGCTGGAGCCTATCCCAGCTGACTATGAGTGAGAGGCGGGGTACACCCTGGACAAGTCGCCAGGTCATTGCAGGGCTGACAAACAACCATTCACACTCACATTCACACTTACGGTCAATTTAGAGTCACCAATTAGCCTAACCTGCATGTCTTTGGACTGTGGGGGAAACCGGAGCACCCGGAGGAAACCCACACAGACACGAGAAGAACATGCAAACTCCACACAGAAAGGCCCTCGCCGGCATCGAACCCAGGACCTTCTGACTTCTTGTTAAAACTGTTAATATTATAGTCATGCTGTCTGCTGTTGCCCAAATGAGGATGGGTTCCCTTTTGAGTCTGGTTCCTCTCGAGGTTTCTTCCTCATGCCTCCTGAAGGAGTTTTTCCTTGCCACTGGCTTGCTCATTGGGGATAGATTAGGGATAAAATTAGCTCATGTTTTAAGTCGTTCAAATTGTGTCAAGCTGCTTTGCGACAATGTTTATTGTTAAAAGCGCTATACAAATAAACTTGACTTGACCTTCTTGCTGTAAGGTGACAGTGCTACACCACCTAATAAATAAATAAATAAATAAATGACCAAGTATAATATTTTTGTCTCATTTGTTTAACTGGGTTCTCTTGATCTACTTTTCGGACTTGTGTGAAAATCTGATGATATTTTAGGTCGTATTTATCCAGAAACATGTAGAAAATTCTAAAGGGTTCACAAACTTCCAAGTACACTACCGTTCAAAAGTTTGGGGTCACCCAGACAATTTTGTGTTTTCCATGAAAAGTCACACTTTTATTTACCACCATAAGTTGTAAAATGAATAGAAAATATAGTCAAGACATTTTTCTGGCCATTTTGAGCATTTAATTGACCCCACAAATGTGATGCTCCAGAAACTCAATCTGCTCAAAGGAAGGTCAGTTTTATAGCTTCTCTAAAGAGCTCAACTGTTTTCAGCTGTGCTAACATGATTGTACAAGGGTTTTCTAATCATCCATTAGCCTTCTGAGGCAATGAGCAAACACATTGTACCATTAGAACACTGGAGTGAGAGTTGCTGGAAATGGGCCTCTATACACCTATGGAGATATTGCACCAAAAACCAGACATTTGCAGCTAGAATAGTCATTTACCACATTAGCAATGTATAGAGTGGATTTCTCATCTCATCTCATTATCTCTAGCCGCTTTATCCTTCTACAGGGTCGCAGGCAAGCTGGAGCCTATCCCAGCTGACTACGGGCGAAAGGCGGGGTACACCCTGGACAAGTCGCCAGGTCATCACAGGGCTGACACATAGACACAGACAACCATTCACACTCACATTCACACCTACGCTCAATTTAGAGTCACCAGTTAACCTAACCTGCATGTCTTTGGACTGTGGGGGAAACCGGAGCACCCGGAGGAAACCCACACGGACACGGGGAGAACATGCAAACTCCACACAGAAAGGCCCTCGCCGGCCCCGGGGCTCGAACCCAGGACCTTCTTTCTGTGAGGCGACAGCGCTAACCACTACACCACCGTGCTGCCCCAGAGTGGATTTCTGATTAGTTTAAAGTGATCTTCATTGAAAAGAACAGTGCTTTTCTTTCAAAAATAAGGACATTTCAAAGTGACCCCAAACTTTTGAACGGTAGTGTATGTATGGGTGATAATAGAAGTATTTCTTGTAAAGTTAGATATAACCTCCCCAACCTGTCTATACTCCTCTCTATTAAAAATACAAGCCCCAGGACAACTTCACTCAGCAGCTAGAAACGGCCCTGATGATGATGATGATGGAGAACCTGAGTGGCATGAGACATGCGCATGCGCCACTCAGAAAGTTTCCCGACCTGCAATGTTGGCATGAATGACAGATGAGCAGGAAAGCCGAGTCCAGCTGTGTGTATAATCGTGATCGTGCTGAAACCTGTGACTCACCCGCACAAGGTTACTGACAGCTGCCTGCACAGCTGCCACAGGCGCACTGAGATCAGGAATCGCTTTGCCATCAACTTCACCCTCCTCATGCATGATGACCAGGTGAGATATCTGCTGAGCCACCGGCTCCAGGATGCTCTCAATGGTTTTCGTATGGAACACCGGCATTGTGGAATCGCACAGACTGTCCGCTCTAACTGGGAAAAACACGGCACGACTTCTCGGTCTCACAATCCACCCGGTATCTGCTTCAAGGACAGGACAACCCTCCGACCCGCGCACTCCCCAGGCTTTTCCCCGTCATGCGGTAATCATGAAATCCCCGGGTCGGGTCACTCCTCCTCCACACACCGATGGCTTCTGATTGAAGCGGCCGCCCCCCCCCCCCCCCCTGCTGAGTCGAAGCCAACGCACGACCACACAGAACCAGCTCTTCACAACCAATCAGAACTAAGGCTTCTGCTCCGAACGGAGCTCTGATTGGTCCGCACTGATGCACCCGCTATACCCCGCCCCCAACCCCTCCAAGGGCGCCAGAGCTTTACAAACAACGTAAAATGTGTTCTGCCCAAACATGGGCCGGGCTGGGGTTCAGCAAAGAGGACTCCAAACATCACATACCGTATGACTGAATTACAGCAGTGGCGCCTTGAAACACAGCACTCATACCCAGTAAGGTTTAATTATCCCATGCTTTTATATTTGATCAATTTTGTCAAAATCCTTTTACACCCCCGATTCCAAAAAAGTTGGGACAAAGTACAAATTGTAAATAAAAACGGAATGCAATGATGTGGAAGTTTCAAAATTCCATATTTTATTCAGAATAGAACATAGATGACAT
Source organism: Neoarius graeffei (assembly GCF_027579695.1). Taxonomy (NCBI): domain Eukaryota; kingdom Metazoa; phylum Chordata; class Actinopteri; order Siluriformes; family Ariidae; genus Neoarius; species Neoarius graeffei. Next base: position 59,309,293 of record NC_083575.1, on the reverse strand, counting down.
ATCAAATGTTTAAACTGAGAAAATGTATCATTTAAAGAGAAAAATTAGGTGATTTTGAATTTCATGACAACAACACATCTCAAAAAAGTTGGGACAAGGCCATGTTTACCACTGTGAGACATCCCCTTTTCTCTTTACAACAGTCTGTAAACGTCTGGGGACTGAGGAGACAAGTTGCTCAAGTTTAGGGATAGGAATGTTAACCCATTCTTGTCTAATGTAGGATTCTAGTTGCTCAACTGTCTTAGGTCTTTTTTGTCGTATCTTCCATTTTATGATGCGCCAAATGTTTTCTATGGGTGAAAGATCTGGACTGCAGGCTGGCCAGTTCAGTACCCGGACCCTTCTTCTACGCAGCCATGATGCTGTAATTGATGCAGTACATGGTTTGGCATTGTCATGTTGGAAAATGCAAGGTCTTCCCTGAAAGAGACGTCGTCTGGATGGGAGCATATGCTGCTCTAGAACCTGGATATACCTTTCAGCATTGATGGTGTCTTTCCAGATGTGTAAGCTGCCCATGCCACACGCACTAATGCAACCCCATACCATCAGAGATGCAGGCTTCTGAACTGAGCGCTGATAACAACTTGGGTCGTCCTTCTTCTCTTTAGTCCGAATGACACGGCGTCCCTGATTTCCATAAAGAACTTCAAATTTTGATTCGTCTGACCACAGAACAGTTTTCCACTTTGCCACAGTCCATTTTAAATGAGCCTTGGCCCAGAGAAGACGTCTGCGCTTCTGGATCATGTATAGATACGGCTTCTTCTTTGAACTATAGAGTTTTAGCTGGCGACGGCGGATGGCACGGTGAATTGTGTTCACAGATAATGTTCTCTGGAAATATTCCTGAGCCCATTTTGTGACTTCCAATACAGAAGCATGCCTGTATGTGATGCAGTGCCGTCTAAGGGCCCGAAGATCACGGGCACCCAGTGTGGTTTTCCGGCCTTGACCCTTACGCACAGAGATTCTTCCAGATTCTCTGAATCTTTTGATGATATTATGCACTGTAGCTGATGATATGTTCAAACTCTTTGCAATTTTACACTGTCGAACTCCTTTCTGATATTGCTCCACTATTTGTCGGTGCAGAATTAGGGGGATTGGTGATCCTCTTCCCATCTTTACTTCTGAGAGCCGCTGCCACTCCAAGATGCTCTTTTTATACCCAGTCATGTTAATGACCTATTGCCAATTGACCTAATGAGTTGCAGTTTGGTCCTCCAGCTGTTCCTTTTTTGTACCTTTAACTTTTCCAGCCTCTTATTGCCCCGTCCCAATTTTTTTGAGATGTGTTGCTGTCATGAAATTTCAAATGAGCCAATATTTGGCATGAAATTTCAAAATGTCTCACTTTCGACATTTGATATGTTGTCTATGTTCTATTGTGAATACAATATCAGTTTTTGAGATTTGTAAATTATTGCATTCCATTTTATTTGCAATTTGTACTTTGTCCCAACTTTTTGGGAATCGGGGTTGTATTATCTTCTAGTTCATGCCATATTTTATTTTGTATACCTCCTGGACACTTGTTTTTCCCTCCCTTCTTTTGTTTATAGCCCCCTTTTTTTGGCACTTGGACCACAATAGAAATAAGTGTTTACACTTTATTGTGGTGTAGTGGTTAGCACTGTCACCTCACAGTAAGAAGGTCCTGGGTTCGAGCCCAGCGGCTGGCGAGGGCCTTTCTGTGTGGAGTTTGCATCTTCTCTGTGTGGGGGTGCTCCGGTTTCCCCCACAGTCCAAAGACATGCGGTTAGGTTAACTGGTGGCTCTAAATTGACTGTAGGTGTGAATGGTTGTTTGTCTATGTGTCAGTCCTGTGATGATCTAGCTGGCAACTTGTCCAGGGTGTACCCCACCTCTCACCCATAGTCGGCTGGGATAGGCTCCAGCTTGTGAGGCACTGTCACCTCACAGTAAGAAGGTCCTGGGTTCAAGCCCAGCAGCCGGCGAGGGCCTTTCTGTGTGGAGTTTGCATGTTCTCCCTGTGTCTGCGTGGGTTTCCTCCGCGTTCTCCGGTTTCCCCCACAGTCCAAAGACATGCAGTTAGGTTAACTGGTGGCTCTAAATTGACTGTAGGTGTGATTGTGAGTATGAATGGTTGTTTGTCTGTGTGTCAGTCCTGTGATGATCTGGCAACTTGTCCAGGGTGTACCCCGCTTCTCACCCATAGTCAGCTGGGATAGGCTCCAGCTTGCCCGCGACCCTGTAGAACAGGATAAGCGGCTACAGATAATGGATGGATGGACTCCATACATCATATCTGACTAAATTACAGCAGTGGCGTCTTGAAACTGGGTATGAGTTACATGAGTCTTGAAACATGGACTCAAGTAACTCATACCCAGCAGTAAAGCCGTATAAGGACGTCCATACTTATTCCTCTGGTTTAATTATCCCGTGCTTTTTTATGTGATCAATTTTATTTTGTCTGATCAATTTTATCAGCATTTACAAAATCCTTTTATTATGCCCTAGTTAACTTTCTAGTTCATGCCATATTTTATTTTGTATAACTCCTGGACAGGGTGGCACGGTGGTGTAGTGGTTAGCGCTGTCGCCTCACAGCAAGAAGGTCCGTGTTCGAGCCCCGTGGTCGATGAGTGCCTTTCTGTGCGGAGTTTGCATGTTCTCCCCGTGTCCGCGTGGGTTTCCTCCGGGTGCTCTGGTTTCCCCCACAGTCCAAAGACATGCAGGTTAGGTTAACTGGTGACTCTAAATTGACCGTAGGTGTGAATGTGAGTGTGAATGGTTGTCTGTGTCTATGTGTCAGCCCTGTGATGACCTGGTGACTTGTCCAGGGTGTACCCCGCCTTTCGCCCGTAGTCAGCTGGGATAGGCGCCAGCTTGCCTGCGACCCTGTAGAACAGGATAAAGCGGCTACAGATAATGAGATGAGATGAGACCTCCTGGACACTTTTTTCCTCCCCTCTTTTGTTTATAGCCCCCTTTTTTGGCACTTGGACCATGATAGAAATAAGTGTTTACACTTTATTGTGGGGGCAGCAAGGTGGTGTAGTGGTTAGCACTGTCGCCTCACAGTAAGAAGGTCCTGGGTTCAAGCCCAGCGGCTGGCGAGGGCCTTTCTGTGTGGAGTTTGCATGTTCTCCCCATGTCCGCGTGGGTTTCCTCCAGGTGCTCCGGTTTCCCCCACAGTCTAAAGACATGCGGTTAGGTTAACTGTTGGCTCTAAATTGACCGTAGGTGTGAATGGTTGTTTGTCTCTGTGTCAGCCCTGCGATGACCTGGCGACTTGTCCAGGGTGTACTCCGCCTCTCGCCCATAGTCAGCTGGGATAGGCTCCAGCTTGCCTGCGACCCTGTAGAACAGGATAAGCGACTACAGATAATGGATGGATGGTGCTATCCATGTATTTTAATGTACACTATACAGTGGTGCTTGAAAGTTTGTGAACCCTTTAGAATTTTCTATATTTCTGCATAAATATGACCTAAAACATCATCAGATTTTCACACAAGTCCTAAAAGTAGATAAAGAGAACCCAGTTAAACAAATGAGACAAAAATATTATACTTGGTCATTTATTTATTGAGGAAAATGATCCAATATTACATATCTGTGAGTGGCAAAAGTATGTGAACCTTTTCTTTCAGTATCTGGTGTGACCCCCTTGTGCAGCAATAACTGCAACTAAACGTTTCCGATAACTGTTGATCTGTCCTGCACACCGGCTTGGAGGAATTTTAGCCCATTACTCCATACAGAACAGCTTCAACTCTGGGATGTTGGTGGGTTTCCTCACATGAACTGCTCACTTCAGATCCTTCCACAACATTTTGATTGGATTAAGGTCAGGACTTTGACTTGGCCATTCCAAAACATTAACTTTATTCTTCTTTAACCATTCTTTGGTAGAATGACTTGTGTGCTTAGGGTCGTTGTCTTGTTGCATGACACACCTTCTCTTGAGATTCAGTTCATGGACAGATGTCCTGACATTTTCCTTCAGAATTCGCTGGTATAATTCAGAATTCATTGTTCCATCAATGATGGCAAGCCGTCCTGGCCCAGATGCAGCAAAACAGGCCCAAACCATGATACTACCACCACCATGTTTCACAGATGGGATAAGGTTCTTCCGCTGGAATGCAGTGTTTTCCTTTCTCCAAACATAATGCTACACATTTAAACCAAAAGATCTATTTTGGTCTCATCCGTCCACAAAACATTTTTCCAATAGCCTTCTGGCTTGTCCACGTGATCTTTAGCAAACTGCAGACGAGCAGCAATGTTCTTTTTGGAGAGCAGTGGCTTTCTCCTTGCAACCCTGCCATGCACACCATTATTGTTCAGTGTTTTCCTGATGGTGGACTCATGAACATTAACATTAGCCAATGTGAGAGAGGCCTTCAGTTGCTTAGAAGCTACCCTGGGGTCATTTGTGATCTTGCCAACTATTACACGCCTTGCTCTTGGAGTGATCTTTGTTGGTCGACCACTCCTGGGGAGGGTAACAACAGTCTTGAATTTCCTCCATTTGTACACAATCTGTCTGACTGTGGATTGGTGGAGTCCAAGCCCTTTAGAGATGGTTTTGTAACCTTTGCCAGCCTGATGAGTATCAACAACGCTTTTTCTGAGGTCCTCAGAAATCTCCTTTGTTCGTGCCATGATACACTTCCACAAACATGTGTTGTGAAGATCAGACTTTGATAGATCCCTGTTCTTTAAATAAAACAGGGTGCCCACTCACACCTGATTGTCATCCCATTGATTGAAAACACCTGACTCTAATTTCACCTTCAAATGAACTGCTAATCCTAGAGGTTCACATACTTTTGCCACTCACAGATATGTAATATTGGATCATTTTCCTCAATAAATAAACGAGTAAGTATAATATTTTTGTCTCATTTGTTTAACTGGGTTCTCTTTATCTACTTTTAGGACTTGTGTGAAAATCTGATGATATTTTGGGTCATATTTATGCAGAAATATAGAAAATTCTAAAGGGTTCACAAACTTTCAAGCACCACTGTACATGGATTTTGTGCATTATTTTACTAAATAAACTCATCATCATCATCATACTTTATGTCCTCTTACATTCAGGGTGTGTTCAGGGGAGTGTTCATAGGAAGGTTGAGGCTCCTGATTATTGTTCTGTGGAGGTTGCTTTTTTTCCATGTGTGTTTTAGAATGCCTCTTCTTCTTCTTCTCACATGAACTGACCTGGACAGGCAGCACGATGGTGTACGGTAGTGGTTAACACTGTTGCCTCACAGCAAGAAGGTTCTGGGTTCCAGCCCAGTGGCCGCTGGGGGCCTTTCTGTGTGGAGTTTGCATGTTCTCCCCGTGTCTGCGTGGGTTTCCTCCAGGTGCTCCGGTTTCCCCCACAGTTCAAAGACATGCAGCCTGGTTAACTGGCTACTGTAAATTGTACATAGGTGTGAATGGTGGTTTCCCAAGCCCAGAAATGGGAGAGTTGCAGCAAGGAAGGGCATCTGGTGTAAAATTATGCTCCAATTAATATGACATGTGGATCAGACCTGGCAGCAGTGCTGGACAAGGAAGAAGAGACATGAATTGAACTGGACACTAAACTGTTTGTGTAGCATCAGCGTCATAATTTCAGCCTGAGATACACCTGTATATAAGGATTGTGTCCGCTTCAGCAGAGCTTTACACATCAGACTGTCCCACAAAGTTCCCTGATTACAGCTGTGGATACAGATGCCAGTTCCATTAGTACTCTGGAGCTTGAGCACCAAAAAAGATTTAAAAAACAAAACATGGGTAACGCTGATAATTGTGGCAGGATATAACTCAGTGACCTGAGAGATTATTAGCATTTGGTGATGTTGAGAGCTGAACTCACAACCTATTGAACAAAGGGTGGTATAGTGGTTAGTTCTGTGGCCTCACAGCACGCAGGTTCCGGATTTGAACCCTCTGGTTGATCAGCACCTTTCTGCGTGGAGTTTGTATGTTCTCCCTGATCTGGTCAGGGTATACCCCTCCCTGGTACCCCTCCAGCTCACCCCTGACCCTCAACGGATAATATCTCCACTTTGTTAAGGATGACACCTGATGGAGTTGTAATACCAGTGGTACTACCCATTGTAATGTCCTTTTGAGACACATTTTAGGACTTCACAAATTAGACACACCAGCAGCGACTCTACATGGCTCTAACATATTCTTTTTCAGTGAAAGATGGTGATTTAATGTGTGTCCCAAACATCATATAGTATAGCCTACTAAATACAGCAACAGATTACCGATCCAACCAATCTGGGCCTTCCCAGTACCCCTTATCACTAGCAGGTCCTGAGGCCATTACACTGTCATGCACAACACTATACACACAAGCCAGTGAATGTAAAGTTATATAAGATGTTATTGTTGTGTGAGTCTGAAATTGAAACCAGTGAGCAGTCAGTTAAGTACGAACTATTTTTAAACTAAAGCTGAAACCTTGGAAAATTGTTAAGTGTGTCAAATAAAAGAAACATTAGAAAGGAAAGAGAAGGCAGAGAATCTTCGTTTTCCCTAATGGGTCTGATTATAAATGAGCACTGAGCTAAAGCAGGCCAAAGAATTCTCAAAATGCCGTCACCACTGGCTACTGAGTCAGAGCTTGTTAAAGCAATGGACTTCAACGATTTGGTTAGTTTGAGAGTTTGACTTTAATGAGTTTGCAAGGTGAAAAGCAAGAAAGACACCACTCACCCAAGTTAAGACTACCTTCTGCATATCACTGATCTGTAGTGTAGTAATGCTTTCATTTTATTTTGCATGCAGAGGCCCTGGATTTACTAATCCATCACTAACTAAATAATACTGTAAAATAGCATGTAATTTATGGTAAAAAGGTATCAGCAATATACAATTTTTTCAGACTATTTAGTTGCATGGTCATGGTTAGCACTTAGCAACACAGAGTGAAGCGAACATTTAAAATATTATCCATATACATGAGTGTTTTACACCTGGCGACTTGTCCAGGGTGTACCCCGCCTCTCGCCCATAGTCAGCTGGGATAGGCCCCAGCTTCCCTGCGACCCTGTAGGACAGGATAAAGCGGCTACAGATAATGGATGGATGGATGGATGGATGGATGGATGGATGAGTGTTTTACTGGGAAATACGCCACTCATACAGTATTTTTCATACGAACTACATCCGGGACATTGAGTAAAATATTTTCCAATATCCTCACTAGTGAGTAAATTGATGAATTGTTTTGATAAATTTGGGTACTTTTTGTTTGTGAATGTGTCTATATAATAAAAAGAACATCACACGTTGGCTTGAAGATGTGACGTTTATCTTCTCGTGTTGAAAAACTTGCATTTTTCCTACAAAATACATTGCAGATCTGAGTGACATACTTCCTGATAGTTCACTCCAATGATGTCACTCCCAGTGTTTTTCCGCTGACTTGACATGCGTTGTCAAAATGGCGAACCTGTTCAAAATTAAAATTATTTTGATTAACTTGGGTATTTTTTTGGATGTGTCTATATAATAAAAAGAACATTACACAGTGGTACAAAGATATGAAGTTTATCTTCAAATGGTGAACATATTTCACGAGTGGGCAAAGCTCTCGCCTTTGTAATATCCTCTATATATAATATGACGTCTCTGAGTTACGGTGGTGTAACTCTATCCAAAAGCAGTGTATTTTTAAAAGCCTCATGCAGCAGGAGCATGTTCTCCTCCTATCAGTACAGCACATAAACACAATCTGTAAATGATTTGCAACTGGCTATGAGTAAGTGATAAAAAGTTTGTCTTATTCCTTTTTCATCATATTTTGTGGCTGATACAATACTGACAAAATTCTTATGTTTCATAAATGACACAGTGGGCTCAGACTCTCTTGCTGAAAACACTTGGACAATTTCAAACTGGTATACAAGCATTTGTGTCTTCCCACCACCACCACCACCCACTTCACTGGTTCAATAGGACACTGTTGCTTGTGAGCGCATGATGACTCAGTGAGACGTTATGAACCAGCCAGACCAGTTGCTCAAGAGCTTGTTACAAAATATGCAAAATAGCCAGCTTTTGTTATTTTGCCCTGTCATAGCAAGAGTAATGACAATACACGGGTGTAATGCAGTAAATGTAAAATCGCCCAGAAAAAGCACATCAACCTGCCCCCTGTAATGAGCTTCAGTTTCTCAGTAGGCTCGCATGCAACACCTTCTGGCTGTCATCAAGCACACAGACTCTGGTACCTAATAAGGATTGATTCGGCATGAAGGAAGAGATGCGTAGCGTGCAGTTCTAATGTAAATTGTTTATTGTAACCTCAGTAGCTTCCAGTACAGCTGTGAAAGTGCAGAGTCATTGGGGAGCCTCATGCTACTGAGAAGACTATTTACTTTTTCACTTTTGGCTTCTACCAATGCCGGTGCTTCCCAATCAGTGTCTGGTTTTATTTTATAAAACTGTAAAAAGCCACTTTTTAAATAACTTGTGTTTATTCTTTTGTGAAATACATCTTTTCTAATGAGTTAGAATGTCATGCACCAGTTTTTGGCTTTTGAAAATACGTGAATGTACATATGTTAGCTTCATCTTTTAAAAATTAAAACACAAAAAAAGAAAATTGCTGGGAAAACAAATTGCAAGGAACAAGTTCTACAAGAACAAGAACAAGTGACACTTTGTATAGAACTTTTTTCTTAACCTGCCCGTGTCTTCCAGTGGCCTGTAGCTGACATGACCATATTTGCAGCGTTTGCAAATGCAACACAAGGAATGATGTAATTTCAGTGCTGTCTCTCTTCCTCTCATTCCTCGATGCAACTAAGATTAAAAAAAAAAAAACAGAGCTGACAGCATGACTGTGAAATTATCCATTCACACTTGTTTTGACCTTATACAGTAGGCTATATCCAGCCTAACTCAACACTGTATTTGTTCAGAGTGCACACACAGCTGTGTATTGTCTTTCCTAATATGTAAATGAATTTTATTGTTTATGTAAGACCTATAGAGACATCAGTGTACAATATACAATGAAGTAGGCAATTCATTATGTTGAAGAGTTGCTCAGATTAGTCTGACTGTGTCTGCTCCGAGTGTGTTGTCAGTATCCATCAGCAGAGTAATTAGAGACGTCTTTCTCCACAGGAATGACTCCCCCTAAATCACAGACACCCAAAAATAATTGCGTTTGAGAGAGAACTGAAACTATCAGGGATCATTGTGTAATACCACAAGATTTATACTTTCAGAAAATAAATTAGGTACTTTTGGTACTCCAGTGAAAAAGGCAAACAGCACAAGCCCATATAAAGACAAAGATTTTTGCTTTAGAAGAAAAACCCACACAGTTTATGTACTTTTTGTATAAGGCATTATTTATAGCATTGCTGTTTAATTTAGACAGCATTTTCCAGTTTTGTTTTATATATACAGTGTGTATATATATATATATATATATATATATATATATATATATATATATATGCACTAGTATGTGTGTATATATATATAGATAGATAGATAGATAGATAGATAGATAGATAGATAGATATGCACACACATTAGTGCATCTCAAAAAATTAGAATACCATGAAAAAAGTTCCTTTTTTTCATAATTTAATTAAAAAAGGTAAACTTTCATATATTCTATATTCATTACATGTAAAGTGAAATATTTAAAGCCTTTTTTGTTTTAATTTTAATGATTATGGCTTATAGCTCATGAAAATCAGAAATCCAGTATCTCAAATTATTAGAATATTCCCTAAGATCAATCAAAAAAAGGATTTACAATACAGAAATGTCCAACTTCTGAAAAGTATATTCATTTATACACTCAATACTTGGTTGGGGCTCCTTTACCATGAATTACTGTATCAATGCGGTGTGGCATGGAGGTGATCAGTCTGTGGCACTGCTGAGGTGTTATTGAAGCCCAGGTTGCTTTGATAGTGGCCTTCAGCGTATCTGTATTTTTGGGTCGGGTGTTTCTCATCTTCCTCTTGACAATACCCCATAGATTCTTTATGGGGTTCAGGTCAGGCAAGTTGGCTGGCCAATCAAACACAGTAATATCATGGTCAGCAAACCATTTAGTAGTAGTTTTGGCACTGTGGGTAGGTCCTAAGTCTTGCTGGAAAAGGAAATCAGCATCTCCAAAAAGCTCGTCAGTGGATGGAAGCATGAAGTGCTCTAAAATCTCCTGGTAGATGGCTGTGTTGACTTTGGACTTGATAAAATACAGTGGACCAACACCAGCAGATGACATGGCACCCCAAATCATCACAGACTGTGGAAACTTCACACTGGGCTTCAAACACCTTGGATTCTGTGCCTCTCCACTCTTCCTCCAGACTCTAGAACCATGATTTCCAAATTAAATGCAAAATGTACTTTCATCTGAAAAGAGGACTTTGGACCACTGAGCAACAGTCCATTTCTTTCTCTCCTTAGCCCAGATAAGACACTTCTGACATTGTCTCAGGAGTAGCTTGATATTAGGAATGCGAAAGTTGTATCCTCTTTCTTGAAGATGTCTGTTCATGATGGGTCTTGATACACTGACACCAGCCTCAGTCCACTCCTTGTGAAGCTCTCCCAAGTTCTTGAATCAACTTTTCTTGACAATCCTCTCAAGACTGCGGCCATCCCTGTTGCTTGTGCACCTTTTCCAGCCACCCTTTTCAGCAATGACCTTTTGTGGTTTACCCTCCTTGTGGAGGGCATCAGTGATCATCTTCTGGACAACAGTCAAGTCAGCAGCCTTCCCCATGATTGTGGTTGTGTGTACTGAACTAGACCGAGAGATACACTGTGTTCATACTGTTTTATTCAAACTCGAAATGAAATATTCTAATATTTTGAGATGGGTTTTTTTATGTTTTTATACTGTATGCCATACTGATTAAAATTAAAATAGAAAAATGCTTGAAACATTTTAGTTTATGTGTAATGAGTCTATAATATATAACATTTTCACTTTCTTAAATAACTGATGGAAAATATTGAACTTTTTCACAAGGCCATTATTAAAAAATGTTCTGTTTCCGGTCCACCGGCTGGGTGAGTGCCGTTGAAATTTTTTTTTTTTAATGCCGGTTTTTCGAGATTTTTTTCGGGTTCGTAAATCTAAAATCGAACTTGACATTTACGCATTCCCAGGGCTTTCCAGCCATGACAAATAAGTAGCCAGCCGGGGGGGAGTAAACACAAAATAAACTCCTGTGCACGCAGTTCCCAGGACTAAATGTATTTTCCACAGACCATTTATTTATTCACTTTACTCAAATACAAAGTAAAATGGCAGTAAATGTTCTTTCTTTTCTTGTGTATTGCATAATGAGGTGTTCCTGGCTTGTAAATCTCTTATTTTCGGTGCATGACACTTTCACGCACCTGAGCATGCTATGAATTAACAACGACAACGGTCTGCAGTGGGGCTACACAATTAAACACTCAGTGAACATTTCTCCATTTGTGTATGAAAATACACTCCAACGACTGAGTTTGGGTTCATTTACAACCAACGGTGTCTTTTGATGCCAGCACGTAATTGAACGAGAGAAGACTGGTTTACCGGAGACAAAATAAGCGTTATCTCTGCTTCTGTTCCCTCCGATGTCGCCTCCGACACACTACCGCCTCCACCGAGTGCGCGCACACTCTGAACTGAATCAGCTCTGCGCATGCGCCGTGCGGCACAAAAAAATGGCAGCCACCATGAAGGAAGGAGATCCGGAGTTTTCATACATTTGCTTAAGTGTGAAATCGCAAAATGGTATTCTAGCGAACAACAAAATAGTAAAGATTCAGAAAAACAAATCATACAGTGATCATGTTAATAGTGTAATTTCATCCGAACTAGGCCTAACGGTTGATTTAGAACTACAAAATGTCCGTGTGTCAGACATTTTAAGTACCTTTGTAAAAGTTTTGCAAATGTTGCAGTCAGCATTTAAAATGCTAACTTAAAGTTTTTGTACAAGTTTCAGTTGATTAAACTGTCATTTTATTAAATGTGTCTGCTTTTGTAATAAAAAAGTACTGAAAGAAAAAGCAAACACAGCATTGCGATTTCTTATCCATCCATTAAAAAAAAAAATCCCTCCCTCCCGACTGAAAATTTTTTTTGCTCACCCGGTGGACAGGAAACGGATTTTTTTAGCACTGTTGCCTCACAGCAAGAAGGTCCTGGGTTCGAGCCCACTGGCCGACAGGGGCCTTTCTGTGCGGAGTTTGCATGTTCTCCCCATGTCTGTGTGGGTTTCTTCCGGGTGCTCCGGTTTCCCCCAAAGACATGCAGGTTAGGTTAATTGGTGGCTCTAAATTGACTGTAGGTGTGAATGGTTGTTTGTGTCTATGTGTTGGCCCTGTGATGACCTGGTGACTTGTCCAGGGTGTACCCCTTTCACCCATAGTCAGCTGGGATAGGCTCCAGCTTGCCTGTGACCCTGTAGAACAGGATAAGTGGCTACAGATTGTTAGGGTTTTGCTGGGATTTGAACCTGGTTTGCTGGTGTGATAATCCAGCAAACCCCCACTAGGCCACCAGGGGGATGACTCAAGTGCAGAGGCGTGAGGCAGAAGTAGAAAAGTATCAAAAAGTTTATTTACAAAATATATACAATCCAAGGGAAAAAACAAAAAGAATAATCCAAAGCTCAGAAGATATACAAAAATAAAAAAATCCCAAGGTTCAATGTCCAAAATCCAACTAAGAAAAGAAGAGGCAAAAACTCAAATGCTCAGAAGATTCAAAGGTCAAAACAAAATCCACAAAGTCCAAAAGAAAGCAACAAAAACCAAGAATACAAAGACACAGGCAAGGTACATGGGACAGAGGGAACTAGCACTAACAGCATAGCATAGGAAAAAGACTCCGTGACAAGGGAACAAACAGAGGGGTATTTATACACACACTAATTAAGGACAGGGCGGGGCAGGAAACAGGCAATAAGACAAACACAAAACACAGAACACAGTGGCGACCTCTAGAGGCCAAAACAAACATGACCAAACAAAGGAAATAACAGTGGCCTCTAGAGGCCAAAACAGTCCCAGTCCTAACAGGACCCCCCCCCCCCCCCCCAGGAGCGTCTCCTGACGTTCCCAGGGCGATCAGGATGGGCCGAATGGAAGTCCCAACAAAGTTCTTTATCAAGTATGTCCCGAGCTGGGACCCAGCAGCGCTCCTCAGGGCCATAGCCCTCCCAGTCCACAAGATATTGGAGACCCCTGCAAACCCGGCGGGAGTCCAGCAGGCGGCGCACGGTGAACACAGTCTGACCCTGGAAGATGCGGGGGGGTGGGGGGTTCCTAGGGGCAGGGGCATACGTGGACGTCAGTACGGGCCGCAACAGGGAAACATGGAATGTGGGGTTGATCCTCAGAGTCCGGGGCAACTGGAGCCGGTAGGCAACAGGGTTCACCCTGCGCACCACCTTGAAGGGGCCAATGTAGCGAGGAGCAAGCTTGCGGTTCTCCACCCGCAGCGGAAGGTCCTTAGTGGACAGCCAAACCCGCTGCCCAGGGCAGAAAGCGTGGGCAGGTCTTCTATGGTGGTTGGCCTGAGTCTGGTTGGTTCTGGAGGTCTGGATGAGGGTCTTCCTGACCTTGCTCCAGGTCTTGCGACACCGTCTCACATATTGGTTGACCAAGGGCACCCCCGCGTCCTCCTCCTGGTCCGGGAACAGAGGTGGCTGGAACCCGAATTGGCACTGGAATGGCGACAGCTTGGTGGCTGATGACTGCAGGGTGTTGTGGGCGTACTCTGCCCATGGCAGCCAGGTGCTCCGCGATGTCGGGTTATCCATAGCCAGGCCTCGCAGGGTGGTTTCAGGTCCTGGTTGAGCCTCTCCGTCTGGCCATTGGACTGTGGGTGAAACCCAGAGGAGAGGCTGGCAGTGGCTCCGATGACCTTGCAGAACCCATGCCACACTCGGGAGGAGAACTGGGGCCCTCGGTCTGAGACGATGTCCTGCGGGAGACCAAAGACTCGGAAGACATGAGTGAATAATAGTTTAGCAGTTTCAAGAGCAGAAGGGAGCTTGCACAGTGGTAAAAAGCGGCAGGCCTTGGAGAATCTGTCAACTATGACCAATATGACAGTGTTACCTTGTGACTCGGGGAGACCCGTGATGAAGTCGACTGCCACGTGGGACCAGGGATGCCGAGGAATGGTCAGAGGATGCAGGAGACCCTGGGGGTGCTGTCGTGGGTTCTTGCTTCTGGTGCACACTTCGCAGGAAAGGACGAATGACCTCACTTCCTTCTCCATGCTAGGCCACCAGAAGCGCCTTCTCAAAAAGTCCACGGTCCTTCGAGCTCCCGGGTGGGCGGTGAGAGGGCATGAGTGACCCCACTGGAGGACCTTGGCCCGGGCTTGATGTGGGATGTACAAGAGGCCCGGTGGCCCCATCCCAGGACCGGGATCCTGGCGTTGGGCTCGTCGGATGGCCTCCTCAATACCCCAGCGGACAGGGGCCACAATCAAGGATACTAGGCCCGACTCAGGGATAATTATCCCCAACACAGGGATAATAGGCCCGACTTCACTCTCCCTGTTAGTGGCAGAGAACAGCCTGGACAGTGCGTCAGGTTTGGTGTTCTTGGAGCCGGGGCGGTACGATAGGGTGAAGTCAAACCGACTGAAAAACAGGGCCCACCTAGCCTGTCGTGGGTTCAGTCTCTTGGCTTGCTGGAGGTACTCCAGGTTCTTGTGGTCCGTCCAAACCAGGAATGGATGTTGCGCTCCCTCCAGCCAGTGCCTCCACTCCTCAACGGCCAGTTTGACCGCTAGCAGTTCTCGATCCCCCACATCGTACTGGGACTCCGCAGGACTCAGGCGGTGGGAGAAGTATGCGCAGGGGTGCAGCTTTCCTTCCGAACGTTGAGAGAGCACCGTGCCGACACCACTGTCCGAGGCGTCCACCTCCACGATGAATGGTTGGGAGGTGTCCGGGAGGACCAGAATGGGTGCCGTGCAGAAGCAGTGCTTGAGGTCTTTGAACGCCTTTTCCGCCTGAGGGGACCAGACATAAGATCCACCTGTCCCTTTGGTGAGGTCCGACATGGGTGCTGCTACAGAACTAAAGTTCCTGATAAACTTGCGGTAGAAGTTAGCAAATCCTAAGAACCGCTGAACCTCTTTGATGGACTTGGGAGTGGGCCAGTCCCGGACGGCCAGGGTCTTGGCTGGGTCCATTTGGAGTTGGCCTGTCCGTACAATAAAACCCAGAAAGGAGACCTTGGGAACATGAAATTCGCATTTCTGGGCCTTGGCGAACAGATTGTTCTGTAGCAGCCTCTGGAGAACCTGGCGGACATGGTGGCGGTGCTCCTGCACGGTCTTGGAAAAGATAAGGATGTCATCGAGGTAGACAAAAACGTACAGGTTAATCATGTCCCTCAAGACGTCGTTGATTAGGGCCTGAAAAACAGCTGGTGAATTGGTGAGTCCGAAGGGCATCACCTGGTATTCATAGTGCCCAGATGGGGCATTAAAGGCAGTCTTCCACTCGTCTCCCTGTCGGATACGGATGAGGTGGTATGCGTTCCGTAGGTCCAACTTGGTGAAGACGGTGGCGCCTTGGAGCAGGTCGAATGCTGTGGACATCAGCGGAAGGGGATATCGGTTGCACACAGTGATCTTGTTCAGGCCCCTGTAGTCAATACATGGTTGGAGCCCCCCATCCTTCTTGCCGACAAAGAAGAAGCCGGCACCAGCAGGTGAGGTGGAGGGTCGAATGAACCCAGAGACCAGGGCGTCTTTGAGGTATTCCTCCATGGCCTTGCGTTCTGGCTGAGAGAGGGAAAACAGTCTGCCACGAGGAGGGGTAGTCCCAGGGAGCAAGTCGATGGCACAGTCGTAGGCCCGGTGCGGAGGAATAACGGCGGCCCTGCTTTTGCTGAATACCTCCTTCAAATCCCAGTACTCTGTGGGAACTTGAGATAGCTCGGTGAGATCAGGGGGCTCAGCAGGAGACACAGGAGAGCTAGAGAGCAGACAAGAGGCATGGCACGCAGGGCCCCATTCCACAACCTGGCTTGTTACCCAGTCTATGCGAGGGTTGTGGCGGGTAAGCCAAGGAAGGCCTAGAATCACTGGGAACTCTGGTGAAGGAATCAGGTGCAGGGATATTTCTTCCTTGTGACCTTGAGACAGACTGGAGAAGTTACTTGGGTGACTCTTCCGTCACCTAAGGCTTGGCCATCCAGGGCAGACACAGACAGTGGGACTTCAAGAGTTGCAGTCGGGACATTGATTCTTTGGGCGAAGTGAACATCCATAAAGTTTCCAGCTGCCCCGGAGTCTAACAAGGCTTGACAAGAGTGGATGGACTCACCCCAGGAGATGGAAACCGGGATGTAGATTCCTTGGCCAGGAAGTCTGGGAGAGAGGGTAGGCCCCGTCACAACCCTCCCTCGGCTGGACGGGCTGGTCCTTTTCCCGAGAGTTCGGGACATGATGCTCGGAAGTGACCAGGCTTGCCACAGTAGATGCAGCACTTGTCCCTCCTTCTGCGCTCCCTCTCAGATGCGGAGAGGCGAGTACGACCCACTTGCATGGGTTCTGGACAGTTACTGGAGGAGGTAGACGGGCTCCAGGTAGAGGCAGGGAGGCCGGGGAGGCTCAGGACTTGGCGGCGTTCTCTCTTCCTGTTGTCCAGACGAGTAGAATGTGAGATCAGTGTTTCGAGGTCACTAGGGCATCCGATAGAAGCCAGGCCGTCTTTGATGGGGTCAGACAGACCATGGTGGAAGGCTGACACCAGGGCAGTCTCGTTCCATCCACTTACTGCTGCGAGCGTCCGGAACGAGATGGCGTAGTCTGCGACGCTTCCCCCTTGCCAGATGGACATGAGCTTTCTGGCTGCGTCTTTACTGATATCTGCTTGATCGAAGACACGAAGCATCTCCTCAGTAAACAGCTGGAAATCAGAGCACTCGGGTCCCTGTCTCTGCCAGATAGCAGTGGCCCAGGCCCGCGCCTTACCAGCTAACAAGGTTATCACAAAGGCAATCTTGCGGCGATCCGTAGTGTAGGTGGTAGGCTGAAGCTCAAAGGTGAGTTGGCACTGGGTAAGGAACTCTCGACACTCACTGTGCTTGCCGTCATACCTCTGTGGTGCAGGAAGGCTGGGTTCGCGAGGTGAAGAAGGCAGCATGGCAGGAGGCACTGGAGCAGGAGCAGAATCAGGCGGAGGAGATGGGGGCAGAGAAGTCAGCTGTGCCAGGGTTTTCCCAATCTGCTGAAGCAGTACCTCGTGGCGAGCAAGGGTCTCACGTTGGCTTGCGAGAGTCCGTCCGAAAGAAAAGTACTTATAATGTTATTTCTGATTTATTCATTATCTGAACGAGGATTTGAGCTTTGAAAAATGACCGGATTCTTTTTGTAACGTTGATTCCCGCTGTTATCTAGGTCACGTGACACCTTAACCTTGACGGTTACCAAGGAGCTGCCTTGGATACTTTGATACTTTGCTTCGATACATAGCAGCACTTTGATACATACTGGATACAAGCTAGCAAAATGAGTTAAAAGCAGGCATCTTTGGAAAGTTTCTTTGGAAAGGGGAAAAGGCCCATTGAGGAGACAGAAGAAGAGCCTATGATGAAGAAAAAGAAAGCTGTATTTTAGCAGAGATACTTTGTCGGGTCCTACACCAATCCTGCTCTGTCTTACATGTTGTGACTGGCTCTCTAATGAGGCAATGAAGCCTTCAAAACTGCTAGTGTCGTTTATTTTAGCCTTCCTGTCTTGAATAACACTTTTTGTTGCCTGAAGAATAACAAACGAACGTCCAGGCTGATTAAATTAATGGCCTTATACAAGAAATCAAAGCTAACATGAACCTGAGTAAGCTATCGATAGCTGGCTAGACTCCAAACTAACATTCATTATGATAGCTGTGTTGTTATCCGCCGCCCACAAATTAGGCTACATTCCGGTAGCTTTACAGCATGATAGTGGGCTCACAGAAAGTGTGACTGATATTCGTAACTCTTGACTTACCTCCTGAAATGTTTTTTCTTGCGATCTTAAATCTGAACTTGCTTAGGTCTTGCTGTCCACTCCGCTTGGCCATGATGCTGCAATCCGCTGCTGTCACTGACGCCGAATGAAATAAAAAATAACGGAACCCCAACTGAATGTCACCTCCTCAAACGCTTCGCTTGCGCATGCCCTCTCGCGCGGTAGCTTATTGTATGCTCAGTTTCAGCAAAGCTACGTGGAATGGCATTTCTAATTCCAATGTTAAATAGAAGTAATGTCCACATTTATTGATAAAATTGCTCAAGGGAAAGGAGGGGGGATGCCCGTTTTAGAGGGGGGATGATTTTGACCATTTTTTATTCCGGGGGGATGGCATCCCCCCATCCCCCCTCAACTTGAGTACAGCCTGCACATACCCAGAGCAGTGGGCAGCTATGCTACAGCGCCCGGGGAGCAGTTGTGGGTTCGGTGCCTTGCTCAAGGGCACGTCAGCCATGATACAGAAGGAGGGGAAACTGCTGTTCATTCACTCAACTCCCCTCACATTTTTCTGACTGGTCCCAGGAATCGAACCAGCAACCCTTTGGGTCCAAGGCTGCTTCTCTTACCTTCAGGCCATATAAAATCTTTTTTTTTTTGCACTGTTCTGAATGGTTTCACTATTCAATAAGCTGGGACCATATCAACTTTCCACATAGTTAGATATTCTCACTGAACAGCAGGATCAGGGATAATGTTTGCTTTGAAAGAGTTTAGCATGCACAGTTACAGCTGAGGTTATTATCATTATCAAGGCATTTCATTCCTTTTTAACCCACGTGAAATATTTTTTGCTTAGACACTGGCTACTAAAATTCAAGCCAATATTAAATGGCGCCCTCCAGTGGGGAGTTAATTCAATGAACTGGTATATGTATTATATAATATAAAGTTATTGGATGTTATAGTTATATATAATATATATAAAAGTTATATATTAAATACAACTATATATATAAGTTGTATTTAATATATAACTTTTACATATTATATATATATATGGCGGCACGGTGGTGTAGTGGTTAGCGCTGTCGCCTCACAGCAAGAAGGTCCTGGGTTCGAGCCCCAGGGCCGGCGAGGGCCCTTCTGTGTGGAGTTTGCATGTTCTCCCCGTGTCCGCGTGGGGGTGCTCCAGTTTCCCCCACAGTCCAAAGACATGCAGGTTAGGTTAACTGGTGACTCTAAATTGACCGTAGGTGTGAATGTGAGTGTGAATGGTTGTCTGTGTCTATGTGTCAGCCCTGTGATGACCTGGCGACTTGTCCAGGGTGTACCCCGCCTTTCGCCCGTAGTCAGCTGGGATAGGCTCCAGCTTGCCTGCGACCCTGTAGAAGGATAAAGCAACTAGAGATAATGAGATATTATATATATATGTTATATTATATATAAAAGTTATATATTAAATATAACTTTTATTCGCAAAAGCAGAACTGAAGGAGTGTCAATGAATTTAAAAAATGATTTTAGTGTGTTTCTTGTGTAATTGAATTAGTGAATTCTTTACTTCCCGTCTTTTCCTCAGTAAAAGTTAAAATCTCAAATTGTAGTGCTGAAAAAATTGCATTTATAAACTGTACATTCTAAAAGTTAAACTTACTTTAACAAAAACTGTTAGTATGACTTACAATTCCTATTCCATGTTACTTAGTCTTGAAGGCAATCAGTTGGCATGATTTTTTTTCAGTAAGGTGAAGTAATTAGCATGTACAGTGTATGCTTGTACATGTAATAAAAGGTCATCGTTAGTCTACTGGATTCTTCAGACTAATTTTCTCATCAAAATGCTCCATGTTGTTCAATTCTACACAAGCTCTCTTTGTTTTCCACCAAAAATGTACTTAAAATGATGTTATGTGATTAAATCATTTTTACTGACGCCAACTCCATCACAGACATTTATTCATTCATTCCATCTGTATTGAAAATTAAGCTTTAAGGGATAAAATAATATGTACAATAACGACAATAAAGCAGTAACAGAAAATAAAATATCAGAATAATAAAACACTTCCATGTTTATTAAGTCATATGGTATGCAATATGATAACACTGAGTACAAAATTATACGAATTATTATACTAATTTTTTAAATAAATATTTATGCTCAGGGCGGCACAGTGGTGTAGTGGTTAGCACTGTTGCCTCACAGCAAGAAGGTCCAGGTTCGAGCCCCGTGGCAGGCGAGGGCCTTTCTGTGTGGAGTTTGCATGTTCTCCCCGTGTCCGCGTGGGTGTGCTCCGGTTTCCCCCACAGTCCAAAGACATGCAGGTTAGGTTAACTGGTGACACTAAGGTTACATCCACACGGCAACGAGATTTTTTTTTAGCGGGTAAAAAAAAATATCGCGTCCACATGGGCAACGGATCAGTAAAATATCAGGTACATATGGCAACAACGCTTGCTGAAAACGATGCAATACACATGCCACACCTCTACGTGCGCTGTAAGACGGTCCCATCGGAGACATCAGAACAATAGAAGAAGTAGGACGCATGCGCATAAACCCCTTCTTCTACCCGGCGTGAATGAGTGAGTGCTGCTTGTTCTAGTCATGTGGTTGTGACGTCATCATAAACAAATCCGTTCTACTCATCCAGACAACTTCGCAACGGAGCCGTTGCCAGATTTTTCCACTCTGGAAACCGTTCTCAAAAAATCTCGTTTTGGGGCACCCAAAACGCCGGTGCCGTGTGGTAGAGCCCTGCACTCCCGCGGGAGTCCCGCGGGACTCGCGGGACCCGCCGCAAAGCAGTGTGGCGCAGGACAAATTTTGAAAGCTCATTGCAGGCGCGGGCAGGACCGGAAGTGCACATATGCGCGCGCGGGCGGGAGCGGGAGTGCACATATGCGGCGCGGGCGGGAGTGGTAAGCTGCAGTCCCGCTAACTAAAAACGTGTTTGAAATAAAATGTATAAATTATTAATTTATGTCTATCATATATAATTTGTGCTGGATATTTTATTTGGCATTAATAAAAACATTTTAAGTTGCCTAAATTTGCAGAGAGAGTCAGATTGCCAGATTGAGTGAGGAATGGCATCTTAAATTTGCCATTGATCACCCTAACGGGAAATCCTTTGATCACTCTAATGACTCGCCGTTCACACCCAGCCTCCAGTGACCCACACTAACATGATGCCTCAATGACACCTTAGATGAGCTGGCCATCAGAATTCTGATTCTGATCCAGGAGAGGATAAATATCTCTCGTTCGTTTCTCGATTCTTTTCCTCTTCCGTGTTTGAGATCTCCGATCATGGCAGAAGAGCAGAGCTCCTTTACTGAATCTCACAGTGCTTCAAAAGTAAGTGCTGGTTTAAAAAGAGGTACATTTACCGTTAAAAAGTCAAGAGTCCTGAAATCGGACATTTGGAAGTCGTTCTCACTCGTGTACGACGCGGATGGAAATCAGCTGCCCTTTGCTTGCTGTGATAAGTGCCAAAAGGTTCTGACATACAACGGCCATAAATCAGGTACATCAGACCTGTCATCGCATCTGCGTGTGCGCAACGCCTAGACGCACTGCTGTCACCAAGTCACCTTGTCCCAAATGGAATTGACATGCTGTATAAAGTAGCAACTTTCCTTACTCCAAAGCTGCGTCATCTTAGGATGATCAATGCAAATGAAAGACAATACGTGACGGAAGCTGTGAAAGAGATGACCGAGGAGTTGGGGTTTGATGTCCAAACTGATGAAAGCGCGGAGCCACCTCCACCTAAAAAGGTCACTTTTCGTGAGTTTGAGGAATGGGTGGATGTCGGTGCTACGGGTGCTGAATCGAAGTCTGTAAACTCTGAGATTGATGATTATCTGAAAGTGAAACTCATTGGATCCGAATCACACCAATCTAAAGATATCCTGCTGTGGTGGAAAAATCACTGCTATGACTTTCCCACACTTGCCAAACTGGCACGGCATGTACTGGCCATTCCAGGTTCCAGCGCACCATCCGAGCGCGCGTTCAGCATATGTGGCCGCATACTGGAGGAAAGGCGCAGTATGTTGAAGCCCTCAACAGTGAACAATTTGCTGTTTCTCCATAGCTGGTCAAAGAACCCGATATCCTAAGCAATAGACTTAGTTGTTTCATTTACCTGCGTTTGATTTTCTCGTTTTTCTTATTCATATTCAAACAAGGTCAGCTATGTTGTGTTGAGTTTAACACTTGCACGGAGGCTCAAGCCCAAATAGTTTTAGAAATGTGCAACCATAGCCCTATAATGTCTACAGTAGCCTATACTGTCGATTTTTTGTTGTTGTAGGCTAGGACTGTGTTTTGTTATAACATTTATATATGCTATGCTTATAGGGTATTCTATAGGATATTCTAGTTAGAAATGCTTAACAAATGTAAACTGGGTTAGCCTAATGTTTTGTATGGCTGAACAATAAATATACCAAATTTCCACTTGGAATTACGTGCTCGCCTGTCTTTTATTATTATTATTATTATTATTATTATTATTATTATTATTATTATTAGTGCTGTAAAAAATGTCGCGTTATTATCGCGTTAACTTGACTCAATTTTAACGGTGATAAATTTTTTTTATCGCGAGATTAACGCTCTGTGACATGATGTAGGTTTTTCATAAGCTTTTGAAACTAGTAGAGATGGGATTTATTGCTCTTTGATGGGATCCGCATCTTTGTGATCCGTTCTTTGAAAAGAGCCGTTCAAAAGACTGGCTCATTTGGCTCTTTTTAAATATTTATTCAGTTTTAAGAAGACAGCGTCTGTAAACTCAATGCTATCCCAGAAATCCTTCCTGTAATATGCAAATTTGGCCGCCTCTGATTGGACAGCGCGACGCATCAACAGGCAGAAAAAGTGTAAAAGTACGAAAGTGAGATGAAACAGTAAAGATCAGATTCAATGCAATATTTATCAACGAACAACTCAAAGTTAATATAATAGTGTACTTTATATTATAATCAAGCATGTCAAGCCTACCGTCACTGTGTAACCTACAGTATCTCTCTGATTAAAGTTGTAGACTAACTCAAGCAGTAACTCACTTCACTGAGTGAAGTGGAAGAAGAGTGAAGTTCACTCCTCTTGCTAGCTCTGCTTTGCAATAAAAAAACCCACCATTGGTACAAAGCAAGCCCATTCACTTTTTTATGCTGATCAGAGAATTACAATGGTTTCTCATGTGATAAAAATGTGCGATTCGTGATTAAATATTTTAATCGCTTGACAGCACTAATTATTATTATTATTATTAGAGACACTACATGCTGAATTCAGAAACAAGGTAAATAATAACAAACGTGAACGTGAGCTGTAGATATTTATGCTCAAATCCACTCAAAGTAGGGGGCGGGGCACCATCACGCTGTGTCAAGACAAGAACTTTCCTGAGAAATAACGCGAACGTCTGCATCATGCGGGATTTGCAGGCGGGAGCAGGACAAAATATGGCAGGCGCGGGCGGGAGCAGGACTGAAAATCATAATTTTTTTGTAGGCGCGGGCGAGAGCGGGACTGAAAATCATAATTCTTTGTTGGCGCGGGCGGGAGCGTGACTGCACAATGCGGGCGCGGGCGGGAGCGGGACTGAAAAATCCGACCCGCGCAGACCTCTACCGTGTGGACGCCAGGCCGAAACGATAAAAAATTTTGTCGGATTCACCTGAATCCGTTGCTGTGTGGACAGGGCCTAAATTGACCGTAGGTGTGAATGTGAGTGTGAATGGTTGTCTGTGTCTATGTGTCAGCCCTGTGATGACCTGGCGACTTGTCCAGGGTGTACCCCGCCTTTCGCTCGTAGTCAGCTGGGATAGGCTCCAGCTTGCCTGCGACCCTGTACAGGATAAGCGGCTACAGATAATGGATGGATGGAGTTATAAACCTTTCTTTGTCACTGGGCTGGTACCATGAAGTGTACATCGTCTGTACCTTTAATCTAGCTCTCTCACCTGGAACCATGAATATATTAAGCCTTAAAAAAATTACATTTAATATAGAAGTCTTGCCAAATGAAATTTTGTTGCACACATTATAATGACAATAAACTTCTTCTTTTTCTTCTTCGTTAAGGACCCCTCAAACATCTTTCAAGTTTGCTCTAAAAGCTAATTAAAGCTACACAGCATGCATCTTCCTACAAAACATGTCTCTGTGGTGGTCCCACCCCAGCAACAAGGAAAAGTACAGTTTGGTACCTTTATTTCTTATATAGGCTCCAGCTTGCCTGCGACCCTGTAGAACAGGATAAAGCGGCTCGAGATAATGAGATGAGATATTTTATGCTCAAATTTTTTTTTTTTTTAATTTTGAGGGAGTTTGGAGTTTGTTACCTTGTGACACCATATCATAAGGGAAAATATTGAATGTTTAATTTCTTTTTCACACACCCTGTAGGCCAATTGGCCTGTCAGTTGCCAGCTTCTTAAAAGGCTGTCTGCGTCTATTTTGAGCACACTTCGGCTACATCCACACGACAACGGCAACGAGATGTTATTTAAAAATATATCGCGTCCAAATGGGCAACAATCAGTAAAATATCAGGTCCATATGGCAACGCAACGCTTGCTGAAAACGATGCAATACACATGCCACACCTCTAGGGGCGCTGTAAGACGGTCCCTTCGGAGACACCAGAACAACCCATACGAAAAAGAACAGTAAAGAACTTATAAGGAGTTTACCACTGTCTTAGTAGTAAATCCTTATAAGGATTTATAAATATATATGCCATGTATGATTTACTCCTGAAAGTGGCCCATTTTGC
Organism: Neoarius graeffei; assembly: GCF_027579695.1. NCBI lineage: Eukaryota > Metazoa > Chordata > Actinopteri > Siluriformes > Ariidae > Neoarius > Neoarius graeffei. The sequence goes on along the minus strand of NC_083575.1, from coordinate 59,284,537 downwards.
ATTTTCCTCATACAAATTTTTTATGAAAATCTAGTATGTATGAAGTGAACATTGTGCATGGTTTTTACAGATAATGTGTATGATGAATTACACCGTCTTTGTATGCTTCACGTAATGTTTGTAGTTTTAAATTATATTTTACAGTTTAAAATGTATATGCCTTTTATATGTAAATCCAACACAAACATATGTGGATTTACATATAAAAGGCATGTACATTTTAAACTGTAAAATATAATTTAAAACTACAAACATTACGTGAAGCATACAAAGACGGTGTAATTCATCATACACATTATCTGTAAAAACCATGCACAATGTTCACTTCATACATACTAGATTTTCATAAAAAATTTGTATGAGGAAAATGCAAAATGGGCCACTTTCAGGAGTAAATCATACATGGCATATATATTTATTTATAAATCCTTATAAGGATTTATCCTTATATTTATAAGGATTTACTACTAAGACAGTGGTAAACTCTTATAAGTTCTTTACTGTTCTTTTTCGTATGGGAATAGAAGAAGTAAGGACGCATGCGCATAAACTATTTGTTAGGACTAGGACTGTTTTGGCCTCTAGAGGCCGCTGTTATTTCCTTTTCATGTCGTGTTTATTTTGGCCTCTAGAGGCCGCCACTGTTCCTGTGTTTTGTGTTTGTGTTAATTGCCTAATTATCTTCACCTGTGTCCTTAATTAGTTTGTCTATTTATACCCCTGAGTTCAGTCCTCTTGTCACGGAGTCTTTGTGCTGTTATGTTTATCTCCAGTTTCCTTTGTACTGTGTTTTTTGATCTTCTTAGCTTTTGAATTTTTGCACTTTGCTTTTCTTTTGGATTATACTCTTTGGTTTTTTTTGTCTTTTGTTTTGCCCTGTATATAGTGTATATAGTTTAAATAAACCTTTTGATTCTTTTTCTACTTCCGCCTCACGCCTCTGCATTTGAGTCATCCCCCTGGTGGCCTAGTGGGGGTTTGCTGGATTATCACACCAACGAACCAGGTTCGAATCCCAGCAAAACCCTAACAGAAAGACTCCGTCATGACCGACTCAGCAGAGGCTGCTTCAACTGTCTACCCGGCCAACCTTCAGGGAATTATGGCAGCTTTGACACGCTTCGGAGCGACCATGGACGCTCATGGACGTACGCTCACCAGCCAACGTGAGGCCCTCGCTCGCCACGAGGAACTGCTTCAGCAAATTGGGAAAACCCTGGCACAGCTGACATCTCTGCCTGCATCTCCTGCTCCTGATCCAGTTCCTGCTCCTGATCCAGTTCCTGCTCCTGATCCAGTTCCTGCTCCTGATCCAGCTCCCACTCCTGCTCCAGTGCCTCCTGCAATGCTGCCTTCTTCACCTCGCGAACCCAGCCTTCCTGCACCACAGAGGTATGACGGCAAGCACAGTGAGTGCCGAGAGTTCCTTACCCAGTGTCAACTCACCTTTGAGCTTCAGCCTACCACCTACACTACGGATCGCTGCAAGATTGCCTTTGTGATCACCTTATTAGCTGGTAAGGCGCGAGCCTGGGCTACTGCTATCTGGCAAAGACAGGGACCTGAGTGCTTTGATTTCCAGCTGTTTTCTGAAGAGATGCTTCGGGTCTTCGATCAGGCAGACATCAGTACCGACGCAGCCCGAAAGCTCATGTCCATCCGGCAAGGAGGAAGCGTCGCAGATTACGCCATCTCGTTCCGAACACTCGCAGCAGTAAGTGGATGGAACGAGACTGCCCTGGTGTCAGCCTTCCACCATGGTCTGTCTGACCCCATCAAGGACGGTCTGGCCTCTATTGGATGCCCAAGTGACCTCGAAACCCTCATCTCACATGCTATTCGTCTGGACAACAGGATGAGAGAACGCCACCAAGCCTTGAGCCCCCCCAGCCTCCCTACCTCTACCTGGAGACCGTCTACCTCCTTCAGTGACTGTCCAGAACCCATGCAAGTGGGTCGTACTCGCCTCTCCGCATCTGAGAGGGAGCGCAGAAGGAGGGACAAGTGCTGCATCTACTGTGGCAAGCCTGGTCACTTCCGAGCATCATGTCCCGAACTCTTGGGAAAAGGACCACCCCGTCCAGCCGAGGGAGGGTTGTGACGGGGCCTACCCTCTCTCCCGGACTCCCTGGCCAAGGAATCTACATCCCGGTCTCCATCTCCTGGGGTGAGTCTGTCCACTCTTGTCAAGCTTTGATAGACTCAGGGGCGGCTGGGAACTTTATGGATATTCACTTCGCCCAAAGCATCAATATTCCGACTGCACCTCTTGAAGTCCCACTGTCTGTGTCTGCCCTCGATGGCCAAGCGTTAGGTGATGGAAGAGTCACCCAAGTTACTTCTCCAGTTTTCCTCCAGTCTCAAGGTCACAAGGAAGAAATATCCCTGCACCTGATTCCTTCACCTGAGTTCCCAGTTATTCTAGGCCTTCCTTGGCTTACTCGCCACAACCCTCGCATAGACTGGGTAACAAGCCAGGTTGTGGAATGGGGCCCTGCATGCCATGCCTCTTGTCTGCTCTCTAGCTCTCCTGTGTCTCCTGCCGAGCCCCCTGATCTCACCGAGTTATCTCAAGTTCCCACAGAGTACTGGGATCTCAAGGAGGTGTTCAGCAAGAGCAGGGCCGCCGTTCTTCCTCCGCACCGGGCCTACGACTGTGCCATCGACTTGCTCCCTGGGACTACCCTTCCTCGTGGCAGACTGTTTTCACTCTCTCAGCCAGAACGCAAGGCCATGGAGGAATACCTCAAAGATGCCCTGGTCTCTGGGTTTATTCGACCCTCCACTTCACCTGCTGGAGCCGGCTTCTTCTTTGTCGGCAAGAAGGATGGGGGGCTCCGACCATGTATTGATTACAGGGGCCTGAATAAGATCACTGTGCGCAACCGATATCCCCTTCCGCTGATGTCCACAGCTTTCGACCTGCTCCAAGGCGCCACCGTCTTCACCAAGTTGGACCTACGGAACGCATACCACCTCATCCGTATCCGACAGGGAGACGAGTGGAAGACTGCCTTTAACACCCCGTCTGGGCACTACGAATACCAGGTGATGCCCTTCGGACTCACCAACGCACCAGCTGTTTTTCAGGCCCTAATCAACGACGTCTTAAGGGACATGATTAACCTATACGTTTTTGTCTACCTCGACGACATCCTTATCTTTTCCAAGACCGTGCAGGAGCACCGCCACCATGTCCGCCAGGTTCTCCAGAGGCTGCTACAGAACAATCTGTTCGCCAAGGCCCAGAAATGCGAATTTCATGTTCCCGAGGTCTCCTTTCTGGGATTTATTGTACGGACAGGCCAACTCCAAATGGACCCTGCCAAGACCCTGGCCGTCCGGGATTGGCCTACTCCCAAGTCCGTTAAGGAGGTTCAGCGGTTCTTAGGATTCGCTAACTTCTACCGCAAGTTCATCAGGAACTTCAGTTCTGTGGCAGCACCCATGTCAGACCTCACCAAAGGGACAGGTGGATCTTATGGCTGGTCTCCTCAGGCAGAAAAGGCGTTCAAAGACCTCAAGGACCGCTTCTGCACGGCACCCATTCTGGTTCTCCCGGACACCTCCCAACCATTCATCGTGGAGGTGGACGCCTCGGACAGTGGTGTCGGCGCGGTGCTCTCTCAACGTTCGGAAGGAAAGCTGCACCCCTGCGCTTACTTCTCCCACCGCCTGAGTCCTGCTGAGTCCCGGTACGATGTGGGGGATCGAGAACTGCTAGCGGTCAAACTGGCCCTTGAGGAGTGGAGGCACTGGCTGGAGGGAGCACAACATCCATTCCTGGTTTGGACTGACCACAAGAACCTGGAGTACCTCCAGCAAGCCAAGAGACTGAACCCTCGACAGGCTAGGTGGGCCCTGTTTTTCAGTCGGTTTGACTTCACCCTCTCATACCGCCCCGGCTCCAAGAACACCAAACCTGACGCACTGTCCAGACTGTTCTCTGCCACTAACAGGGAGAATGAAGTCGGGCCGATTATCCCTGTGTCCCGGATTGTGGCCCCTGTCCGCTGGGGTATTGAGGAGGCTGTCCGACGAGCCCAACGCCAGGACCCCGGTCCTGGGACGGGGCCACCAGGCCTCTTGTACGTCCCACATCAAGCCCGGGCCAAGGTTCTCCAGTGGGGTCACTCTTCCCCTCTCACCGCCCACCCGGGAGCTCGGAGGACCCTGGACTTCCTGAAAAGACGCTTCTGGTGGCCTAACATGGAGAAGGAAGTAAGGTCATTTGTCCTGTCCTGTGAGGTTTGCACCAGAACCAAGAACCCACGACAGCGTCCCCAGGGTCTCCTGCATCCTCTGACCATTCCCCGGCGTCCCTGGTCCCACGTGGCAGTCGACTTTATCACGGGTCTCCCTGAGTCACAAGGTAACACGGTCATTTTGGTCTTAGTTGACAGATTCTCCAAGGCCTGCCGCTTCATACCACTGTGCAAACTCCCCTCTGCTCTTGAAACTGCGAAACTTTTGTTTAATCATGTCTTCCGAGTCTTTGGTCTTCCACAGGACATCGTCTCAGACCGAGGGCCCCAGTTCTCCTCCCGAGTGTGGCACGGGTTCTGCAAGGTCATCGGAGCCACTGCCAGCCTCTCCTCTGGGTTTCACCCACAGTCCAATGGTCAGACGGAGAGGCTCAACCAGGACCTGGAAACCACCCTGCGAGGCCTGGCTATGGATAACCCGACATCGTGGAGCACCTGGCTGCCATGGGCGGAGTACGCCCACAACACCCTGCAGTCATCGGCCACCAAGCTGTCGCCATTCCAGTGCCAATTCGGGTTCCAGCCACCTCTGTTCCCGGACCAGGAGGAGGACGCGGGGGTGCCCTCGGTCAACCAATATGTGAGACGGTGTCGCAAGACCTGGAGCAAGGTCAGGAAGACCCTCATACAGACCTCCAGAACCAACCAGACTCAGGCCAACCGCCATAGAAGACCTGCACACGCTTTCCGCCCTGGGCAGCGTGTTTGGCTGTCCACTAAGGACCTTCCACTGCGGGTGGAGAACCGCAAGCTTGCTCCTCGCTACATTGGCCCCTTCAAGGTGGTGCGCAGGGTGAACCCTGTCTCCTACCGGCTCCAGTTGCCCCGGACTCTGAGGATCAACCCCACTTTCCATGTTTCCCTGTTACGGCCCGTACTGACGTCTACGTATGCCCCTGCCCCTAGGAACCCCCCACCCCCCCGCATCTTCCAGGGGCAGACTGTGTTCACTGTGAATCGCCTGCTTGACTCCCGCCGGGTCCGCGGCGGGTTGCAATATCTGGTGGACTGGGAGGGCTATGGTCCTGAGGAGCGCTGCTGGGTTCCTGCTCGGGATGTCCTTGATAAAGAACTATGTCGGGACTTCCATTCGGCCCATCCGGATCGCCCTGGGAACGTCAGGAGACGCTCCTAGAGGGGGGGGTCCTGTTAGGACTAGGACTGTTTTGGCCTCTAGAGGCCGCTGTTATTTCCTTTTCATGTCGTGTTTATTTTGGCCTCTAGAGGCCGCCACTGTTCCTGTGTTTTGTGTTTGTGTTAATTGCCTAATTATCTTCACCTGTGTCCTTAATTAGTTTGTCTATTTATACCCCTGAGTTCAGTCCTCTTGTCACGGAGTCTTTGTGCTGTTATGTTTATCTCCAGTTTCCTTTGTACTGTGTTTTTTGATCTTCTTAGCTTTTGAATTTTTGGACTTTGCTTTTCTTTTGGATTATACTCTTTGGTTTTTTTTGTCTTTTGTTTTGCCCTGTATATAGTGTATATAGTTTAAATAAACCTTTTGATTCTTTTTCTACTTCCGCCTCACGCCTCTGCATTTGAGTCATCCCCCTGGTGGCCTAGTGGGGGTTTGCTGGATTATCACACCAACGAACCAGGTTCGAATCCCAGCAAAACCCTAACACTATTATGCGCGAGACTTCATATTAGCCACAAAGTCAGAAAAAATCTGTTCGGAAAATTACATTATAATGACCAAATACAATGAAAAGTATTTTTCCAGTCTCACCTGTGAAAGGCAATCCCATGTGATCTCGTTTGGACGGTAAACCTGTTGGTACAGTTAAACGCAGCCAATCTTTATTCTCCGCTTTGACCTTTCCAATATGGCGGCGAGGATGACGTACGCGGAAGGCGGCGTCTTTAATGGTCCGGAATAAATTGAATACTACACGTTGATGGATTAATTTGTTGTTTCTCACCTGTGAAAGGCAATCCCATGTGATCTCGTTTGAACGGTAAATCTGTTGGTACGGTTAAACGCAGCTAATCTTTATTCTCCGCTTTGACCTTTCCAATATGGCGGAGAGGATGCCGTACGCGGAAGGCGGCGTCTTTAATGGTCCGGAATAAATTGAATGATACACGTTGATGGATTAATTTGCTTTTTTGAGGAATGTATTCTAGGACTTAAACCATCATCTGAAGAGGTGAGATCGCTCTTTTTTCCCCCTAGTTTTGCTGGTGGGATTGACTCTGCCCTAAGGGCTATTCTCTCTCTCTCTCTCTCTCTCTCTCTCTCTCTCTCACTTTGCACCATTACACAATAAATATTCACAGTGAAAATATTTTGTAAGCGCGTTTCATGAACCAAGTTATAGGATTTGTTGACAACTCGCATCGCATCGAGAAGATCATTGGCACTACTGGTGTTAAGAATCAGACCATTTCATAAATGAATATTTTGCTGTAGAGCTGCAGTGTTTGTACAATTGCATGTTTTTGCTTCACTATTACTGTCACTATTCTGCTTCTTGCATTACTACTGTGAACTAAAACTGAACATAATAATAATAATAATAATAATAATAATATCCAAGCTCGTGTTTCACTCTCACTAGTGCTCTGTAAGGCTTTTTCCTGGTGATATTCGTTACACTTCTACCCGGCGTGAAGCACTCACAGTCATGTGGTTGTGACGTCATCGTAAACAAATCCGTTTTACTCATCCAGACGACTTCACAACGGCAACGTTGCCAGATCTTTCCACTCTGGAACCCGTTCTCAAAAAGATTGCGTTTTGGGCACCCAAAACGCCGGTGCCGTGTGGACGCCAGGCCTAAACGATAAGCAATTGTATCGGAGTCACCTGAATCCGTTGCCGTGTGGACAGGGCCTTCATCTCCCACCAGCTCGCTAGGCCTGTCGCAGCTTAGCCAGACAAACAACCATTCACACCTATGGGCAATTTAGAGTAGCCAGTTAACTTAACTGCATGTGTTTGGACTGTGTGGGAAACCACAGGGAGAACATGCGAATTCCACATAGAAATGCCCCAGTCAGCCGCTGGGCTCAAGCCCAGAACCTTCTTGCTGTGAGACAACAGTGCTAACCACTGTACTACCATGCCACCCGGATGTTTTCATTGACAAAAAGAAAATAAAAGAAAATAAAACATCAATCCCTTTATCAAAAAGAAGTATACTTCAGGTTCATTTTATTAAGTATACTTAAGTAAAGTTAAAATGTATTTCCTTAAGTATACTTTTGTGTACCAAGTATACTGATATCAATGTACTTACAGTATACTGGTAAGTAAACTAATCTAATACTTCTTGGGACTAAATTGGCCCACTTTTAGTTTATAAAAAGTATACTTTAAGTCTAAGAGATGTAAACTCTGAGTATCACATCACATTATCTCTAGCCGCTTTATCCTTCTACAGGGTCGCAGGCAAGCTGGAGCCTATCCCAGCTGACTACGGGCGAAAGGCGGGGTACACCCTGGACAAGTCGCCAGGTCATCACAGGGCTGACACATAGACACAGACAACCATTCACACTCACATTCACACCTACGGTCAATTTAGAGTCACCAGTTAACCTAACCTGCATGTCTTTGGACTGTGGGGGAAACCGGAGCACCCGGAGGAAACCCACGCGGACACGGGGAGAACATGCAAACTCCACACAGAAAGGCCCTCGCCGGCCCCGGGGCTCGAACCCAGGACCTTCTTGCTGTGAGGCGACAGCGCTAACCACTACACCACCGTGCCGCCCCAACTCTGAGTATTCAACTAGTATTTTTTAAAATTTTGTACTGCAAGTATACCGCAGGGCGGCATGGTGGTGTAGTGGTTAGCGCTGTTGTCTCACAGCAAAAAGGTTTTGGGTTCGAGCCCACTGGCCAATGGGGACCTTTCTGTGTGGAGTTTGCGTGTTCTCCCCATGTCTGCGTGGGTTTCCTCCGGGTGCTCCAGTTTCCCCCACAGTCCAAAGACATGCAGGTTAGGATAATTGGTGGCTCTAAATTGACTGTAGATGTGAGTGTGAATGGTTTTTTGTCTGTGTGTCAGCCCTGCAATGACCTGGCGACTTGTCCAGGGTGTACCCCGCCTCTCGCCCATAGTCAACTGGGATAGGCTCCAGCTTGCCTGCGACCCTGTACAACAGGATAAGCAGCTACGGATGGATGGATGGATGGATGGATAGATGGATGGATGCAAGTATACCACAAGTAAACTTATCTACTAATAGTTTACTAGTTCTATACTTGTAGTCCGCTCTTTAGTTTACAAAAGCATACTTCATAGTATACTGGAAATATACTACCTCTTCTTTATTGACCCTTCCCACTCACGTGACCTTTGTAAACGCGACCGCCATTTTGGACATGAAGTGGACTCTTAAGATCCTGATGTTGGTGAAACTTCTCAAGGCTGGTTTCTGCCGGTCGTTTTTGTGGAGACGTCAGATACTTGAACACACTGGGCACGTAGTCCGGAGATAAGGGGTTGTTGCTTTTCTTGCCTGCAATAACAACAGTAACGACACATTAGCAACGCCGTACAGAAATAACGGTTTATGGCACAGACCCTTTTGGTTCTCGCTCATCTAGCTGCTACAATGACTGCTTAGACTGCAACAATAATACCTAACACACATTTAAGTATCCGTCGTAAAGACGTGAAACTCGTCAAGTGATGAGTGTGTTCATTGATAAGCTAACACAATCAAAAAGTAGACATACCATCACACTGCCCTGGCGCTGTGTACAGTTTACCTTCTATGGTTTGTGCACTCACTATTTGCCATTACTTTCTCCAACCATTGTTACAGATTACAGGAAACAGCCTGGATTTAAGAGACAAATACATGTTCCTCTTGTTTTGAACACTTATTTGTAGGACATTACCTCTGATCTGTCCTACAGTCTATCAACAGCAAAGGAACACAACGTTAGCTAATGTCGTTAGCTAATAGCTACTACAAAAGAACAAAGAGGTTACAATGGGTTATTTTAACCTATTTGGTTACACACTCGCCGCCACAAAATGTTAACAGCAATGTAATGCCTTTTCTGGCTAATTTTATTCGTCTTACCTCCAACAAAGTGGTCACTACACAAGCGTTGGTATGCCAAGGGCTGCCAATCTTTCCTGTTAATGGCCGCTATCCATCTTCTCTGTCGGTCAGCATCTGTCGGGATCCGATAAAATGATAAATCTTGCCTTGTGTGTTGATGGTTACTACATCCAGGTGCACAACAATATAATGGCATGATGGAAGTCTTGCTGAAAGTAAAAACTTTCTTTGATGGCTATATTCCTTTCGATGCTTCGCCGTCGTTCCTCGTTGTTGGCTGTGGTAGACTACTGGTAGTTCATGTCCAAAATGGCAGCTGCATTTGTCGTGACGTCACATGGGATGGGTCAATAACTAAAGTGGAACAAAGAGGATTTTTTCTTATACAGAATAAGAATAATGTACTATAATTCTAACATAATATATGACAAAAGAATATCTCTACACCGATCAGCCACAGCATTAATGTGCCCAGCCACAGTGCAAAAATTGTTCAGGAATGGTTTGAGGAATATGACAGAATTCAAGGTGTTGACTTGGCCTCCAAATTTTCCAGATCTCAATCTAATTGAGCATCTGTGGGATGTGCTAGACAAATAAGTTTGATCCATGGAGGCCCCACCTCGCAATTTACAGGACTTAAAAGATCTGCTGCTAATCTCTTGGTGCCAGATACCACAGCACACCTTCAGAGGTCATGTGAAATCCATGCCTTGACAGGTCAGAGCTGTTTTCAGTGCTGTTTCAGAGCTGTTTGGCGACAGAAGGGAAACATACACAATATTAGACAGATGGTTTTAATGTTGTGGCTCATCGGTGTATATATAAATTTAAAAAACGAATAACAGGCCAACATGTACATTTTTGTACTTTTCTAACACACTGTGGCAGCGGGGGTGTGGTCAAGCGCCGGTCTGTGACAGGAGGGCGGAGTCAGGGAAGGTAAGTGGCAGAATCACTACACCTGACTGCAATTAACCTGTTTGTGTGTGTCTTCCCAGTGACCGCGCCCTATTTAGGGAGGGAGAGCAGAGAGCAGAGGATCTCTCCCGAACCAGACACCTGATGTGTGTGCGTGTGTGTCTGGCTGTGTGTGTATGTTAGACTGAAAAGTGTAGCAATAAAGCTATTTGTTGAACCTGATCTCTGTCCTGCTGTCCTCTGTGCTCCACCCCTTCATAAGAACTGCTACAGTGGTGCCGAAACCCGGGCCCTGGAGCACAGCAGCCTAACAGCCCCATGGAGTCCTCCCCGTTCGCTGAACTGGTCCACGCCCTCGCCACGGCCCAGCAAAGCCAGCACCAGGCGCTACTCACCCTCCTAAAAGAGCAAGAAGAGCAGTTCGAGGCCCTGGTGTTGGCCCAACAAGAAGATCGAGAGGCGTTCCGGCACCTCCTCGCGTCGGCGGGGTCCACCAGCGCTCCTACCGCGGGCCCGTCTCCCCTCACCGTCACCAAGATGGGCCCGCAGGACGACCCTGAGGCGTTCATCACGCTCTTTGAGCAAGTCGCCAAAGCCTCGGGGTGGCCGATGGAGCAGCGCGCGGCGCGCCTCCTCCCCCTGCTATCGGGAGAGGCACAGCTGGCCGCGCTACAGCTCCCCGCCGACTGCCGGCTGGCCTACGCGGACCTCCGCCGGGCCGTCCTCCAGCGCGTGGGGCGCACCCCAGAACAGCAGCGCCAGCGCTTCCGTGTGTTGCGCTTGGAGGAAGTTGGCCGGCCGTTCGCGTTTGGCCAGCAACTCCGGGACGCCTGCTGGCAGTGGCTGAGGGCCGACAACCGTGACGCCAAGGGAGTCATCGACCAGGTCGTGCTGGAACAGTTCATCGCTCGCTTGCCAGCAGGAACTGCGGAGTGGGTCCAGTGCCACCGCCCGGCGTCGCTGGTTCGGGCAGTCGAGCTGGCGGAGGACCATTTGGTGGCTGTCCTGGTGGCAGGACAGCAGATGGCATCTTCTCTTCTCTCCTCTTCTCTCTCGCTCTTTCCCCCTCCTCCTGTATCCCGTCCTCGCCCCATTCCCCCACCGCGGAGGCGGGGGCCGGCACCACCCCAGCCGGCCCGCCACACCCATGGTGCCCTCCCGTTTCTCCCTTCTGTGTCTGTCTCTCCCCCGTCTCAGGTGTAGTGATTCTGCCACTTACCTTCCCTGACTCTGCCCTCCTGTCACAGACCGGCGCTTGACCACGCCCCCGCTGCCACAGACACATTTTTTAATTTAAGATATAACGTTATTTAAAGTACATGTTGATTTACCAATAAACATTGGTCAAATTTTGGTCAAAAACTCTTCTTGAAACTTGACTGATTAAAGGGTCAGATTTTAGTAGAGAAAAGGTGCACTTCTGAAGCTGGCTTCCCATGAGCGAAGCCAGGGCCTAATGGGTAGAGAAGCAGCTTTGGGACCTGTTAGGACTGGGACTGTTTTGGCCTCTAGAGGCCACTGTTATTTCCTTTTCTGGTCATGTTTGTTTTGGGCCTCTAGAGGTCACCACTGTGTTCTGTGTTTTGTTTTTGTCTTATTGCCTGTTTCCTGCCCCGCCCTGTCCTTTATTAGTTTGTGTATTTATACCCCTGAGTTCAGTCCTCTTGTCACGGAGTCTTTGTGCTGTTATGTTTAGCTCCAGTTACCTCTGTTCCGATTTCCTCGCATGTGTCTTTGTGGTTTTTGTACTTTGCTTTCTTTTGGACTTTTTGGACTTTGTGTTTACCATTTTGGATCCTCTGAGCGTTTGTATTTTTGCCTCTTCTTTTCTGGTTTTTTGGCTCTTTGTTTCTTTGAACTTTTGTTTTTTTTCACTGGTTATCTTCTGAGCGTTTGGATTATACTTTTGTTTTTGCCTTAGATTGTAAATAGTGTAAATATTGTAAATAAACCTTTTGATACTTTTTCTACTTCTGCCTCAGGCCTCTGCATTTGAGTCATCCCCCTGGTGGCCTAGTGGGGGTTTGCTGGATTATCACACCAGCGAACCAGGTTTGAATCCCAGCAAAACCCTAACAGAAAAACTCCGTCATGAACGACTCAGTAGAGGCTTCTTCATCTGTCTACCCGGCCAACCTTCAGGGAATGATGGCTGCGTTTACACACCTCGGATCCACCATGGACACTCATGGACGGACTCTCGCGAGCCAACGTGAGACCCTTGCTCACCACGAGGTACTGCTTCAGCAGATTGGGAGAACCCTGGCACAGCTGACTTCTCTGCCCCCATCTCCTCCGCCTGATTCTGCTCCTGCTCCACCATCCGCTCCTGCTCCAGTGCCTCCTGCCATGCTGCCTTCTTCACCTCGCGAACCCAGCCTTCCTGCACCACAGAGGTATGACAGCAAGCACAGTGAGTGTCGAGAGTTCCTTACCCAGTGTCAACTCACCTTTGAGCTTCAGCCTACCACCTACACTACGGATTGCCGCAAGATTGCCTTTGTGATAACCTTGTTAGCTGGTAAGGCGCGAGCCTGGGCTACTGCTATCTGGCAGAGACAGGGACCTGAGTGCTCTGATTTCCAGCTGTTTACTGAGGAGATGCTGCGTGTCTTCGATCAAGCAGACATCAGTAAAGACGCAGCCAGAAAGCTCATGTCCATCCGGCAAGGGGGAAGCGTCGCAGACTACACCATCTCGTTCCGGACGCTCGCAGCAGTAAGTGGATGGAACAAGACTGCCCTGGTGTCAGCCTTCCACCATGGTCTGTCTGACCCCATCAAAGACGGTCTGGCTTCTATCGGATGCCCAAGTGACCTCGAAACACTGATCTCACATTCTACTCATCTGGACAACAGGATGAGAGAACGCCGCCAAGTACTGAGCCTCCCCGGCCTCCCTGCCTCTACCTGGAGCCCGTCTACCTCCTCCAGTGACTGTCCAGAACCCATGCAAGTGGGTCGTACTCGCCTCTCCGCATCTGAGAGGGAGCGCAGAAGGAGGGACAAGTGCTGCATCTACTGTGGCAAACCTGGTCACTTCCGAGCATCATGTCCCGAACTCTTGGGAAAAGGACCGCCCCGTCCAGCCGAGGGAGGGTTGTGACGGGGCCTACCCTCTCTCCCGGACTCCCTGGCCAAGGAATCTACATCCCGGTTTCCATCTCCTGGGGTGAGTCCGTCCGCTCTTGTCAAGCCTTGTTAGACTCAGGGGCGGCTGGAAACTTTATGGATATCCACTTTGCCCAAAGCATCAATGTCCCGACTGCGCCTCTTGAAGTCCCACTGTCTGTGTCTGCCCTCGATGGCCAAGCATTAGGTGATGGAAGAGTCACCCAAGTAACTTCTCCAGTCTTCCTCCAGTCTCAAGGTCACAAGGAAGAAATATCCCTGCACCTGATTCCTTCACCAGAGTTCCCAGTTATTCTAGGTCTTCCTTGGCTCACCCGCCACAACCCTCGTATAGACTGGGTCACTAGCCAGGTTGTGGAGTGGGGTCCTGCGTGCCATGCCTCTTGTCTGCTCTCTAGCTCTCCTGTGTCTCCTGCCGAGCCCCCTGATCTCACCGAGTTATCTCAAGTTCCCACAGAGTACTGGGATCTCAAGGAGGTCGTCAGCAAGAGCAGGGCTGCCGTTCTTCCTCTGCACCGCGCCTACGACTGTGCCATCGACTTGCTCCCTGGGACTACTCCTCCTCGGGGCCGTCTGTTCTCCCTCTCTCAGCCAGAACACAAGGCCATGGAGGAGTACATCAAGGAAGCCTTGGCCTCTGGGTTCATTCGACCCTCCACCTCACCCGCTGGTGCCGGCTTCTTCTTTGTCGGCAAGAAGGATGGGGGTCTCCAGCCATGTATTTATTATAGGGGCCTGAACAAGATCACCGTGCACAACCGCTATCCCCTTCCGCTGATGTCCACAGCATTCGACCTGCTCCAAGGCGCCACCATCTTCACCAAGTTGTACTTACAGAACGCATACCACCTTGTCCGTATCCGACAGGGAGACGAGTGGAAGACCGCCTTTAACACCCCGTCAGGGCACTACGAGTACCAGGTGATGCCCTTTGGACTCACCAATGCACCAGCTGTTTTTCAGGCCCTTATCAACGACGTCTTGAGGGATATGATTAATCTATACATTTTTGTCTACCTCGATGACATTCTTATATTCTCCAAGACCTTACAGGAACACCGCCACCATGTCCGCCAAGTCCTCCAGATACTCTTGCAGAATAATCTGTTTGCTAAAGCCCAGAAATGCAAGTTTCATGTCCCCGAGGTCTCCTTCCTGGGATTTATTGTACGAACGGGGCAACTCCAGATGGACCCAGCCAAGACCCTGGCCGTCCGGGACTGGCCTACTCCCAAGTCCGTTAAGGAGGTTCAGCGGTTCTTAGGATTCGCTAACTTCTACCGCAAGTTCATCAGGAACTTCAGTTCCGTAGCTGCACCTATGTCGGACCTCACTAAAAGGACTGGTGGCTCCTTTGTCTGGTCCCCTCAGGCGGAAGAGGCGTTTAATGACCTAAAACACCGCTTTTGCACGGCACCCATTCTGGTTCTCCTGGACACCTCCTAACCATTCATCGTGGAGGTGGACGCCTCGGACAGTGGTGTCGGCGCGGTGCTCTCTCAACGCTAGGAAGGGAAGCTGCACCCCTGCCCTTACTTCTCCCACCGCCTGAGCCCTGTGGAGTCCCACTATGATGTGGGGGATTGGGAACTGCTAGTGGTCAAACGGGCCCTTGAGGAGTGGAGGCACTGGCTGGAGGGAGCGCAACATCCATTCCTGGTGTGGACGGACCATAAGAACCTGGAGTACCTCCAGCAAGCCAAGAGGCTGAACCCACGACAGGCTAGGTGGGCTTTGTTTTTCAGCCGTTTCAGCTTCACCCTATCATACCGCCCGGGCTCTAAGAACACCAAACCGGACGCGCTCTCCAGGCTGTTCTCTGCCACCAACAGGGAGAGTGAAGTTGGGCCTATCATCCCTATATCCCGGATTGTGGCCCCTGTCCGCTGGGGTATTGAGGAGACCGTTCGACAAGCTCAACGCCGGGACCCTGATCCTGGGACGGGGCCACCGGGCCTCCTGTACGTCCCTCGTCAAGCCTGGGCCAAGGTTCTCCAGTGGGGTCACTCTTCCTCTCTCACCGCCCACCCGGGAGCTCGGAGGACCCTGGACTTCCTGAAAAGACGCTTCTGGTGGCCTAACATGGAGAAGGAAGTGAGGTCATTTGTCCTGTCCTGTGAGGTCTGCACCAGAACCAAGAACCCGTGACAGCGTCCCCAGGGTCTCCTGCATCCTCTGCCTATTCCCCGGCGTCCCTGGTCCCACGTGGCGGTCGACTTCATCACGGGTCTCCCTGAGTCTCAAGGTAACACTGTCATATTGGTCATAGTGGACAGATTTTCCAAGGCCTGCCGCTTTATTCCACTGTGCAAACTCCCCTCTGCCCTTGACACTGCTAAATTGTTGTTCACTCATGTCTTCCGAGTTTTTGGTCTCCCTCAGGACATCGTCTCTGACCGGGGGCCCCAGTTCTCCTCCCGAGTATGGCACAGCTTCTGCAAAAGCATCGGGGCCACTGCCAGCCTCTCCTCTGGGTTCCACCCCCAGTCCAACGGCCAGACGGAGAGGCTCAACCAGGACCTGGAAACCACCCTGCGAGGCCTGGCTATGGA
This sequence comes from Neoarius graeffei, assembly GCF_027579695.1. Taxonomy (NCBI): domain Eukaryota; kingdom Metazoa; phylum Chordata; class Actinopteri; order Siluriformes; family Ariidae; genus Neoarius; species Neoarius graeffei. The sequence continues at coordinate 59,268,643 of NC_083575.1, read as the reverse complement.
TAACCCGACATTGTGGAGCACCTGGCTGCCATGGGCAGAGTACGCCCACAACACCCTGCAGTCATCGGCCACCAAGCTGTTGCCGTTCCAGTGCCAATTCGGGTTCCAGCCACCTCTGTTCCCGGACCAGGAAGAGAACGCTGGGGTGCCCTCGGTCAACCATTAAGTGAGACGGTGTCGCAAGACCTGGAGCAAGGTCAGGAGGACACTCATCCAGACCTCCAGTACCAACCAGACTCAGGCCAACCACCATAGGAGAGCTGCCCACACTTTCCGCCCTGGGCAGCGGGTTTGGCTGTCCACCAAGGACCTTCCACTGCGGGTGGAGAACCACAAGCTTGCTCCTCGCTACATTGGCCCCTTCAAGGTTGTACACAGCGTTAACCCTGTCTCCTACCGGCTCCAATTACCACGTACGCTAAGGATCAACCCCACATTCCATGTTTCCCTGTTGCGGCCCATACTGATGTCCACGTATGCCCCTGCCCCTAGGAACCCCCCGCCCCCCCGCATCTTCCAGGGTCAGACTGTGTTCACCGTACTCCGCCTGCTGGACTCCCGCTGGGTTCGCGGGGGCCTCCAATATCTTGTGGACTGGGAGGGCTATGGCCCTGAGGAGCGCTGCTGGGTCCCAGCTCGGGACGTACTCGATAAAGAACTTTGTCGGGACTTCCATTCGGCCCATCCTGATCATCCTGGGAACGTCAGGAGATGCTCCTGGGGGGGGTCCTGTTAGGACTGGGACTGTTTTGGCCTCTAGAGGCTACTGTTATTTCCTTTTCTGGTCATGTTTGTTTTGGGCAGGACAGCAGATGGCATCTTCTCTTCTCTCCTCTTCTCTCTCGCTCTTTCCCCCTCCTCCTGTGTCCCATCCTCGCCCCATTCCCCCACCGCGGAGGCGGGGGCCGGCACCACCCCAGCCGGCCTGCCACACCCACGGTGCCCTCCCGTTTCTCCCTTCTGTGTCTGTCTCTCCCCCGTCTCAGGTGTAGTGATTCTGCCACTTACCTTCCCTGACTCTGCCCTCCTGTCACAGACCGGCGCTTGACCACGCCCCCGCTGCCACAGACACATTTTTTAATTTAAGATATAACGTTATTTAAAGTACATGTTGATTTACCAATAAACATTGGTCAAATTTTGGTCAAAAACTCTTCTTGAAACTTGACTGATTAAAGGGTCAGATTTTAGTAGAGAAAAGGTGCACTTCTGAAGCTGGCTTCCCATGAGCGAAGCCAGGGCCTAATGGGTAGAGAAGCAGCTTTGGGACCTGTTAGGACTGGGACTGTTTTGGCCTCTAGAGGCCACTGTTATTTCCTTTTCTGGTCATGTTTGTTTTGGGCCTCTAGAGGTCACCACTGTGTTCTGTGTTTTGTTTTTGTCTTATTGCCTGTTTCCTGCCCCGCCCTGTCCTTTATTAGTTTGTGTATTTATACCCCTGAGTTCAGTCCTCTTGTCACGGAGTCTTTGTGCTGTTATGTTTAGCTCCAGTTACCTCTGTTCCGATTTCCTCGCCCGTGTCTTTGTGGTTTTTGTACTTTGCTTTCTTTTGGACTTTTTGGACTTTGTGTTTGCCATTTTGGATCCTCTGAGCGTTTGTATTTTTGCCTCTTCTTTTCTGGTTTTTTGGCTCTTTGTTTCTTTGAACTTTTGTTTTTTTTTCACTGGTTATCTTCTGAGCGTTTGGATTATACTTTTGTTTTTGCCTTAGATTGTAAATAATGTAAATATTGTAAATAAACCTTTTGATACTTTTCTACTTCTGCCTCAGGCCTCTGCATTTGAGTCATCCCCCTGGTGGCCTAGTGGGGGTTTGCTGGATTATCACACCAGCGAACCAGGTTTGAATCCCAGCAAAACCCTAACAGGACCAAACAGTTGCCAGTTTGATTCCCTGGATGACTAGGAATAGCTGAAATGCACTTAAGCAAAGCACCTAAACCCAGGCTGCTCTGGGTATGCTGTATGTTTCTCTGGATAAACATGCCTGAAATGTAGAAAATACAAATTGGTTGTCAGTGGATCATGTGACCAATGGACTCAGAAAATTGATTGTTTTTTGTTGCAGTAAGCCAGAATTGTTCATGTTGCCTGGAGGCAACACAAAGTCAAAGCGAACTTTATTGTCATTCAGACCCTACAACAAGTAGTCCACAGCGGAATGAAATTGTGTTTCTTCTAGCTCCATGTGCAGTGAAAGATATTAAAGGCATAAATAGACAAACTGAGACCTAATACAGTGGTGCTTGAAAGTTTGTGAACCCTTTAGAATTTTCTATATTTCTGCATTAATATGACCTAAAACATCATCAGATTTTCACACAAGTCCTAAAAGTAGATAAAGAGAACCCAGTTAAACAAATGAGACAAGAATATTATACTTGGTCATTTATTTATTGAGGAAAATGACCCATTATTACATATCTGTGAGTGGCAAAAGTATGTGAACCTTTGCTTTCAGTATCTGGTGTGATCCCCTTGTGCAGCAATAACTGCAACTAAACATTTGTGGTAACTGTTGATCAGTCCTGCACACCAGCTTGGAGGAATTTTAGCCCATTCCTCCATACAGAACAGCTTCAACTCTGGGATGTTGGTGGGTTTCCTTACATGAACTGCTTGCTTCAGGTCCTTCCACAACATTTCGATTGGATTAAGGTCAGGACTTTGACTTGGCCATTCCAAAACATTAACTTTATTCTTCTTTAACTATTCTTTGGTAGAATGACTTGCGTGCTTAGGGTCGCTGTCTTGCTGCATGACCCACCTTCTCTTGAGATTCAGTTCATGGCCAGATATCCTGACATTTTTCACAGATGGGATAAGGTTCTTATACTGGAATGCAGTGTTTTCCTTTCTCCAAACATAACGCTTCTCATTTAAACCAAAAAGTTCTATTTTGGTCTCATCTGTCCACAAAACATTTTTCCTAGAGCCTTCTGGCTTGTCCAAGTGATCTTTAGCAAACTGCAGACAAGCAGCAATGTTCTTTTTGGAGAGCAGTAGCTTCCTCCTTGCAACCCTGCCATGCACACTGTAGCATGGATAATGTGTGGGTGGAGCACAGAGGACGGCAGGACAACGTTTGGAGGTAGAGAAGGCTTATTTATTTTTCCAACTTTTCAGTTGAAGCAGCGTAAGCACACACACACCCATACACACACACTCTGCCTCTAATCCCGGGTCGCGCTCCTTCTGCTCTCTCTCAGCCTCCTTAAATAGGGAGCGGTTTACTGGGAAAACACACACAAAACACAGGTTAATTACTCTCAGGTGTAGCGATTCTGCCACTCACCTTCCCTGGCTCCATCCTCCTGTCACAGACCGGTCCTTGACCACGCCCCCGCTGCCACATACCCCCACCGCCCGACTCAGGCCAGGCGCCCGTCCGGCCCGCAGCCGACTCCCCCCCCCCTTGACGGGAGAGGAAGTCCGCCACGACCATCTGCGCCCCCGGCCTGTGGACCACCTTGAAGTTGAAGGGTTGGAGTGCCAGATACCAACAGGTGATCCGCGCGTTGGCATCCTTCATGCGGTGGAGCCACTGGAGGGGCGCGTGGTCCGAACAGAGGGTGAAAGAGCGCCCCAGCAGGTAGTAACGGAGGGCGAGGACCGCCCACTTGATCGCCAGGCACTCTTTCTCAATTGTGCTGTAGCGCCCCTCACGCACTGACAGCTTCCGGCTGATGTATAGGACCGGGCGGTCCTCCCCCTCCACCTGCTGGGACAAAACGGCCCCCAGCCCTCTGTCCGACGCATCCGTCTGTAACAAAAAAGGGAGAGAGAAGTCAGGGGAGTGTAAAAGTGGCCCCCCACACAGTGCAGCCTTTACCTCAGAGAAAGCCCGCTGGCACTGCTCCGTCCACTGGACCGGATCTGGCGCCCCCTTTTTAGTGAGGTCAGTCAGCGAGCTGGTGACGTCCGAATAATTAGGTATAAACCTACGATAGTAGCCAGCCAGCCCCAGGAACTGTCTCACCCCCTTTTTGGTCTTGGGCCTCGGGCAGGCCGCAATCGCTGCTGTCTTATTAATTTGGGGACGCACCTGCCCATTGCCCTAGTGGAAGCCCAGATACCGTACTTCCACCCGCCCAGTCGCACACTTCTTCGGGTTGGCAGTGAGTCCCGCCCGCCTCAGCGACCTAAGGACGGCCCTCAGGTGTTGTAGGTGCCGCAGCCAGTCATTACTATAAATGATGATGTCGTCTAGGTAAGCGGCCGCATAGGTGGCGTGGGGCCGGAGGACCCGGTCCATCAGCCGCTGAAACGTAGCGGGCACCCCAAACAGCCCAAACGGAAGTGTGACGAACTGGTGTAAGCCGAACGGTGTGGAAAAGGCAGTTTTTTCCCGGGATAATGGAGTCAAGGGGATCTGCCAATATCCCTTCGTCAAATCCAGTGTCGAGTAAAAGCGAGCCGTGCCTAGTTGATCGAGCAGCTCATCAATACGAGGCATTGGGTATGCGTCGAATTTAGACACCGCGTTGACTTTTCTATAGTCCACACAGAACCGGACCGAGCCGTCGGCCTTGGGAACCAAGACCACCGGGCTGCTCCAGTCACTGTGGGACTCCTCGACGATGCCCATTTCGAGCATGGCCTGAAGTTCTTCCCGAACTACCTTTTTTTTGTGTTCGGGTAATCTATAAGGACGGCTACACACTACCACCCCCGGGGGCATCTCTATGTGGTGTTCTATGAGGTTAGTGCGACCGGGCAGGGGCGAGAACACATCCGAAAACTCGGCCTGCAACTGGGTGACCTCCGTGAGTTGGGTCGGGGAGAGGTGGTCTCCACAGGGGACCAGAGAGGTACGTGATGCCAATGTCCCTTTTTGGACCTCCGGCCCCAGCTCCGCCTTCTCCGGAACTACCGACACCAACGCCACGGGGACCTCCTCGTTCCAGAGTTTCAGCAGATTGAGGTGGTAGATCTGTAGTGCCCCCTCCCTGTCCGTTCGCCTAACCTCATAGTCGACGTCCCCGACTCGCCGTGTGATCTCAAAGGGTCCTTGCCACTTGGCGAATAATTTGGAGCTTGACGTGGGCAACAGGACGAGTACCTTATCTCCCGGAGTGAACTCTCTAAGGCGCGTGCCCTTGTTGTACAGGCGGGCTTGCCGTTCCTGGGCCTGCCGCAAATTCTCCTGAGTTAGGTGGGTGAGCGTGTGGAGTTTTGCGTGCAGATCCATAACGTACTGAATTTCGTTTTTGCTCTGTGAAGGTCCCTCCTCCCAATTTTCCCGCAGTACATCTAAGATGCCGCGCGGCTTACGCCCATATAATAATTCAAACGGGGAGAACCCCGTGGAGGCTTGGGGGACCTCTCGCACTGCAAACAACAAGGGTTCGAGCCACTTATCCCAGTTACGTGCGTCCTCACTTACGAATTTTTTGATAATATTCTTGATGGTGCAATTGAACCGTTCAACTAAACCATCCGTCTGTGGGTGATAAACGCTGGTGCGGATCGGCTTAATACCCAGTAGCCCATACAGTTCGCTCAGTGTTCGTGACATAAACGAGGTGCCTTGGTCAGTCAGAATCTCTTTCGGGATTCCAACCCAGGAGATGACGTGGAAGAGGGCCTCTGCAATACTGCGTGCTGAGATATTGCGAAGAGGCACCGCTTCCGGGTATCACGTTGCATAGTCCACCAGAACCAATATAAAGCGGTACCCTCGTGTTGACCGATCTAATGGCCTGACGAGATCCATCCCAATTCTTTCGAACGGGGTCTCGATTAATGGTAGGGGGCGCAAGGGCGCTTTTGGAATGGCCGCTGGATTTACTAACTGGCATTCGCGGCACGCCGTACACCACTTACGGACGTCACCGCGAATCCCCGGCCAATAGAATCGGGCCATTATCTGGGCGAGTGTCTTATCCTGCCCGAGGTGTCCAGCCATGGGATTAAAGTGAGCCGCCTGGAATACCAATTCCCGGCGGCTCTTTGGAATTAACAACTGGGTGACTCGCTCTTTTGTCTGAGTGTCCTGCGTCACTCGGTATAACCTATCCTTCAAAATGGAAAAATAGGGGAAGGACGGGGTGGCGTTCGGCTGGAGTGTTTGACCATCGATTACTCTCACTTGGTCAAACGCGTGTCGCAGAGTCTCGTCTCGCGATTGTTCCAGTGGGAAATCCGCGAGGGATTCCCCAATAGAAAGAGGAGGGGCCGGTGGCTCCTCACTCTGTCGCGGAGATGACGTAGACGGCTCTGCGACCGCAGCTCCAGCCAAAGCGACACCGGGACCTTCCCCTGTCAACCGGCAGGACCCACTCTTTACTAGGCGCGCCATTAAACCCCGAAATCCCGGCCTATCAGTCCCCAAGATCAAAGAGTGGGTAAGGCGAGGATTAACCGACGCCTTCACTATCGATTTTTCCCCTCTGAAATGTATGTGGACCGACACCAACGGGTAGCTGTGAATATCCCCGTGCACACACAACACCTTCACCCCTTGTGCTCCCCCCAATGCCTCGTCTTGCACCAGGCTTTGGCGGATCGAGGTCTGATTGCAACCTGAATCCACCAATGCCTGATATGTAGCCCCTTGTACACTTACCGGTATGCGATACGCTCCGGCCCGATCGAGGGCAGCTTCTGGCGCGTCGGGGATCTGCACCACCGCCCCCACCTCCATCGCTGCACACTGTTGCTGCAGGTGGCCCGGTTCCCCGCAGCACCAGCAAACCGGCCCGGGCCTTCCCTCTGCAGCTGTGTTCTGGGGCTCACTCATCTGAGGGGGGGGAGAGACAGACACAGAAGGGAAAAACGGGAGGGCACCACGGGTGCGGCGGGCCGGCTGGGGTGGAGCCGGCCCCCGCCTCCGTGGTGAGGGAATGGGGCGAGGACGGGACACGGGAGGAGGGGGGAAGAAAGAGAGAGAGAAGAGGAGAGAGAAGACGATGTCGTCAGCTGTCCTGCTGCCGGAACAGCCGCCAGATGATCCTCCGCCAGTCCTACGGCCTGATCCAGCGACGCCGGGCGGTGGCACTGGACCCACTCCGCGGTTCCGGCTGGTAAGTGGGCGATGAACTGTTCCAGCACCACCTGGTCGATGATTCCCTCGGCGTCGCGATCTTCGGCCCTCAGCCACCGCCAGCAGGCGTCCCGGAGCTGCTGGCCGAACGCGAATGGGCTGCCGACTTCCTCCATCCACAGCGCGCGGAAGTGCTGGCGCTGCTGCTCCGGCGTGCGCCCCATGCGCTGGAGGACGGCCCGGCGAAGGTCGGCGTAGGCCAGCCGGCGGTCGGCGGGGAGCTGTAGTGCGGCCAGCTGCGCCTCTCCTGTCAGGAGGGGGAGGATGCGTGCCGCGCGCTGCTCCATCGGCCACCCCGAGGCTTCGACGACCTGCTCGAACAAGGTGATGAAAGCCTCGGGGTCGTCCTGCGGGCCCATCTTGGTCAAGGTGAGGGGAGACGGGCCCGCGGCCGGGGCACTGGTGGACCCCGCCGACGCAAAGAGACGCCGGAACGCCTCTCGATCTTCCTGCTGGGCCAGCACCAGGGCTTTGAAGCAGCGCTCCTGCTCCTTTCGGAGCGTGATGAGTGCCTGGTGCTGGCTCTGCTGAGCCGTGGCGAGGGCGTGAACCAAGTCCGTGAATGGGGAGGATTCCATGGGGCTGCAGGACTGGTGCTCCACCTGTCCCGGGTTTCGGCACCACTGTAGCGCAGATAATGTGTGGGTGGAGCACAGAGGACGGCAGGACAACGTTTGGAGGTAGAGAAGGCTTATTTATTTTTCCAACTTTTCAGTCGAAGCAGCGTAAGCACACACACACCCATACACACACACTCTGCCTCTAATCCTGGGTCGCGCTCCTTCTGCTCTCTCTCAGCCTCCTTAAATAGGGAGCGGTTTACTGGGAAAACACACACAAAACACAGGTTAATTACCGTCAGGTGTAGCGATTCTGCCACTCACCTTCCCTGGCTCCACCCTCCTGTCACAGACCGGCGCTTGACCACGCCCCCGCTGCCACACACACCATTGTTGTTCAGTGTTCTCCTGATGGTGGACTCATGAACATTAACATTAGCCAATGTGAGAGAGGCCTTCAGTTGCTTAAAAGTTACCCTGGGGTCCTTTGTGACCTCGCCGACTATTACACGCCTTGCTCTTGGAGTGATCTTTGTTGGTCGACCACTCCTGGGGAGGGTAACAACGGTCTTGAATTTCCTCCATTTGTACACAATCTGTCTGACTGTGGATTGGTGGAGTCCAAACTCTTTAGAGATGGCTTTGTAACCTTTTCCAGCCTGATGAGCATCAACAACGCTTTTTCTGAGGTCCTCAGAAATCTCCTTTATTCGTGCCATTATATACTTCCATAAACATGTGTTGTGAAGATCAGACTTTGATAGATCCTTGTTTTTTAAATAAAACAGGGTGTCCACTCACACCTGATTGTCATCCCATTGATTGAAAAGACCTGACTCTAATTTCACCTTCAAATTAACTGCTAATCCGAGAGGTTCACATACTTTTGCCACTCACAGATATGTAATATTGGATCATTTTCCTCAATAAATAAATGACCAAGTAAAATATTTTTGTCTCATTTGTTTAACTGGGTTCTCTTTATCTACTTTTAGGACTTGTGTGAAAATCTGATGATGTTTTATGTCATATTTATGCAGAAATAAAGAAAATTCTAAAGGGTTCACAAACTTTCAAGCAACACTGTAAATATTGCACCTGTTACTTCCAGTACTGGAATTATTGCACAATGTGATAATAAATATAAACATTGTCACTGATGTCAGTCATGCTGTCGAGAGCGCCAGTCCAAATCCAACTACAAACATGGCCGCTCAGAACTACAACACCCACGAACCACAGCGCCCTCTATCACCTGTGTAACCCACTCCTGGGTAAGTACACCTTCGCTCTAGGTTCGTGAGGAGGGGAGTTCCAGTGCAATAAGCAGACACACACCAGGGTTAAAGTCACTTGGACTTTAGTAGCTAATGTATGATTGAACAAGTTGTAAATACATTTACACATGGAGAAAAGAAAATGGGCCCTTTGAAAATAAAATAAAAATAAATTGTCCTTTAAGTTGAGTTGTTGTGTTTCCTTGAATTTAAATGAAAGTTCCTTTTTCCAATCCTCGCTCTAAGCGTAAAGTCAAGTTAGTCAAGTCAAATAGTCAGTGTCACACTCCTAGTGTGTAGATATCCAAAGAGTGATGACCAGTGGTGTGACTGGTACAATCCTACCACAAAGCAGATAGGGCATCCGGCTCCTTCAGTGGACAGGATTCAATGAACAGAAATCAAACTGGGTTGGCTCGCCATCTATTGAGATCGATGAATCTTCTTCCAGGACTTTCAATTCCAACAAAAAACTTGACCGAGACAGATCTGCATGAAAGAAACTCGATGAATTCGGTACCCGTCTTCATCAAAAAACATTCAGATGTTCACAATTCTTCTAGCACATGTTCCCAAAACGAAACGTAAGTGTTCTTATCAACTTTTTCATCACTTTACATAAAGTTTAGCTCCTCTGGAAAACAGCTAATATGGCGCTTGCAAAATGGCTGTCTTCCTTCTCTCTCGTCTGTTTCCAACTATGGATTCAGCTAGAGTGCACCGTGAAGTTACAGGGTTTCAAAATAAAAATACCCAAATCGTAACTTAGACAGTAAAAGTATCTCTCTTTATCAAACGGATGTTTTTAATAATAACAACTAAATTCTTATGGACTTCCTTAACAGAATGATGATTTTAACTATTTATCAGCTGGGTTACACCCTCCCCCTCTAAATAGGCATGAGTCCCTTCATGACTGTCTCTGATGGAAAGGATTACCCTCAAATGTTCCAACTAGAACTTTATTAAAACTTTCCAGAATAGTCTGGGCAAAAGAAATCAGGGGTTTACCTAACTGGGGATAAGTAAACTTTCCTGGTGCTCTTCTCTGACGTTCAGATCTACATAGGCTGTTTTGATCTTGCTCACTAACACTACCAGTACTTTGTACAGGATCAGTGTCAGTAACTGTGGGTGCTTGATCATCTACCTGAGAGACATCTGCCAAATCAGCTGGACTTAGCAGGGGACTAGGAGTGTCATTTCTTTCAGTTTCAGCATCTTCTGCTATCGCATTGTTACTCTGCTCTTGAGAAGAAGGGCTTGTCAAACTTGGCTCACTTGCAATCACTGGGCTCTCCTCTCTCTGTTCAGTGTGTGGCTCAGTTTCAGTACTGATGTTTTCAGTTTCAGGTGAGCACCCTTCTACAGATTCAGTGTCAACAGGAGGGTCATCAGTTGAGTGCTGAGTGAGGTTTGCATTTCCTTCCTCTATAGTGGAGTTCAGTGTATCAGTGTGTCTAGCATCAAGTACGCCATCAGGTGAATTTCCTGACGCTGATGAGGAATGAGTCTGAGAACTTGATTCATTTCCAGTCTGTGGAACATTTACAGTCGGATTCGAGGTACAAGGCTGAAGAATTCTTGTCTCCATCTCAAACCTTAGAGGCTACGACCATGAATAGTCACAGTCCTCTTCATCAGAGTCAAGTGGTTTCTCAGCAGACTGAGGAGAATTCTGTCTGGTTCTAGGCTTTGAGACTTGCACGGGCTGTTCAGTTCCCTCTTCTTCATCAGCAAGGAATCCACACGGGAGTAGCAGATCCCTGTGCAATGTGCAGGTGGGTCCGTCCTGACCAGCAGGACAGATGGTGTACACTGGTAGCTCTCCAGCTCTCTTCTGGACAACATACACAGTGGGCTCCCATCGATCAGCAAGTTTATGTTTGCTTCGAGGTCTGAGGTTGCGTACGAGAACTCTATCTCCTACTTCCAGACAAGACTCTCACTCATGTCGAACCTCTTCTTGTTCTTGTCAGCCACCTTCTTGGCGTTTTTAACAGCTAACTTGTAACTTTCTGTCAGATAAGATTTTAAGTTCTTCACACATTGTGAATGTGATGTGGATGAGATTCCTTTGACTATGTCGATCAGCAATCTGGGCTGCTGCCCAAACATGAGCTCATATGGGGAATACCCAGTCACCTCATTCTTTGTACAATTATATGTGTGGGTCAAAGGCTTGACATACTCACGCCATCTTGACTTTTCTTTCTCTCTCAGAGTACCCAACATACTCAATAGAGTATGATTAAAGCGCTCTACTGGGTTACCTCTGGGATGATAGGGGCTTGTTCTGACTTTCTTTGAACCCACTAAGGCACAGAGCTCTTTGATTAGCTGAGATTCAAAATCACGGCCTTGATCACTATGAAGGCGCTCTGGAAAACCATAGTGAACGAAAAACTGTTCCCAGAGACAAGGAGATACCGTGATGGCCTTCTGGTCTTTAGTGGGTATCGACATAGCATATTTCGTGAAATGGTCAGTAATGACCAAAATGTCCTTTGTGTTGCGGCTGTCTGGCTCAATGGACAAAAAGTCCATACACACCAGTTCCATGGGTCGGCTGGTTTGGATACTGACCATCGGTGCGGCCTTCTCTGGCTGACACTTGCGCTTCATGCACCTTGGGCAGGTTTTGACCTTGGACTCAACATCCGATGACATCTTCGGCCAATAAAACCTGGACCTGGCCAGCTCGAGTGTGCGTTCGATTCTGAGATGACCCATCTCGTCATGGAGACTGGTGAGAATGGATGACCTCAACACATGTGGAAGAACAAGTTGGCATTCCGTCCTGTTTTCACTCTGTCGTTTCTGGTATAACAGACCTGAGTCTTCGAGTTGAAAATGACTCATCTCTCTGAGCATCAAAAGAAGATCTGGCGTCTTCACTTCCAGTTCAGGGGCAGATTCTCCAGACTCAAGTGACTTAATGATAATGCCAATTGAAGGATCTTCTCACTGTAGTCTTGCTAAATCAGTGTCACTGTGCTTCGGGACTGTGAAAAGACCATGGAAAGACGACTCAGCTTCCTCAAACACAGAAGGGACAGCATCCGGGTGGATGGCAAGTGACTCTACCAGACAGCTTCCTCATGCACGGCTGCATGGTACAGACAGGTCGCCTTGACAACATCCACTGGAGATACAGTGGTGCTTGAAAGTTTGTGAACCCTTTAGAATTTTCTATATTTCTGCATAAATGTGGCAGATCACAGAATCCAGGGACACATGTCTGCCCAGGGGCATTTTGAGTTATTGACAGATTCAGAAAGTACAGTTTCTAAGCTTTCCAATGATGCCTTCCATGTGGAGATCTGACAATATTTGAAGAATGTGTGGCCTTTTGAAAGTGTATACTTCTTAAAACAGAAAAGGGAGAAAATCGCCCTCAAAGTTTTCCATCTCAGCTACTCTGGGTGTAGGGCAGGCACATAATGGTGCTCATTTGCATGACATTAAGGAAAGCCCTACCCCCTACGAGCTAGCACGATACTACTTTTATGTAAACAAAGATCACCACGTCAATTTTCCTTCCATGCAAAGTATGCCCAACACAATTATTAAGTATAAAAATAAGTCCTAAAGTATACTTTAACGTTTTGTGGTTGAAAAATTATTCACACTGTAAGAAAGAAAGATAGCACGATGATGACACAACTAACACAACACTATTTTCATGTAAAGCCTCGGTCACAACCGGCCGTATGTGCTCCTACGGCCGGTCTACATGCAAAAAACGCAAGAAACACACGGAGAGCGCGCATGAAATGCATGAGAGCGTGCGTGTGAAAAGCACGAGAGCGCGCGTGTGATGTGCTGATTTTCGAGCCGCAGACCGGCCGCAGAGGTTCTTTGTCATGTCAAACAAACTCTACGGGCGCTTACGTTTTTTTCAGGTTGCAAGACAAACTTACGGCCAACGCGCGTCTTTCTCCGTGAACAAAAAAAAAAATGCGGCGATTTGGGAAACGCCAAAAATCACACGGCCAAAAAATCGTACGTCCGGTTGTGACCTAGGCTTAACCAAACCACAACACTCTCCGTTACATGCAAAAATAACCACACAGCCTTAGATTAATAAACTTACCCCATCAGAGAGAGAAACGGCGCCTTGCACACACCAATGCCTCCGATGGAATGTAATCCTAGAACGGTCCGTGTATCATCCAATCATTCAAGTATTCCATTCAGTCTGGAAAACGAGGTTGCGTTTTTTTTTGCTAGAAATGGTCATCTCCGATGTAAATACCGTGTGTCTGTTTGCTTCGCGGTCAGCTCCTCTGTGCTCTGTTTAGTAACTCATTCCATAGTGAAATTACACGCCTGTATGCAGTTAAGTAGCCATGCGCTCAGCTCGGATCATACAGCTGATTCGCGGAAAAAACCCCAAAAGACTTAAATCATCATGTGAATGGCCCATATGGTCATTTACCCACACCCCCCAGCAGGCTACAGTCCTGACAAAAACGAGACAATTTGCAACAAAAAATGTATGCTTTTCCAACAAAACAATCTATTATCTGAAATACTGATAACGTGCTTATTGTATCTGTTGTTCCTCCTGTTCTTTGTCCTGTGGATCTGTGATTATTGTTGTGCGTTCATGTAATGTTCTGACTACTGATATTTTGTGCATTATGGGGTGTTCGGAAGTCCAGTTTAAATCAGGGCTTTGAACCAGAATTTTTTTCCTATTGGTTCGTTCCGAACAGAAACGGAATTTTAACGTTTCCGGTTTTGGGTTCCACCATTAAACAGACGTTCCCGAACCGGTTAGAACAAAAAAATTTCGTTCCCGGAACGGTTAATTACGTTCCTTGTCAGCTGTTTAACAAATGGCTATAAAATTATGTCTCTGTCTCATCCAGCTTAAGCCAAATGTAGGCTAATTCTATTACAACCTTCATTAAATAAGACAAGAAATAATTCAAAACAATTATTTCAAATGTTGGTGATTTGGATTCTCAGTATGTCTTCCCATCTACACAAACAGAAAAAGGGCCAAAAATGAAAGATAATTCGTTTAGTGTGTTACCAAAGGCTAGTCAGGCCCTATAGAGGGCTACCGCATGACGTCACCGCGCCGCGAGATTTTGTTAGGCGCCATATTGGAAGACCAAGTACACATCTATGCAAGTACATGCATACATAAAACAAACTACACCTGAAATGTAGCCAGGGCCGGTTCTGCCCTAATCTGGACCCGGGTGCAACATCGCGCACCCCCCCCCCAAAAAAAAAAAACACCAGTCTAAATCAGGACAACCATCACATAACTATAAACATTTTATATCAACTATTTTAACTAAATGGGCTATAATAAATAAGCCTGCAGGCAGCCACGGCGGGCTGCCTCAGAAAAGTAACCATTTGTCCTACCTTAAAACTCGTTTTGCATTTTCTGCCTCCTTTTTTGTATTTTCAACCCTCCGTTTATTTTCTTTCCTTTTCTGAAAACCCGATTTGTGTCCAGACATTTTGTTCTGCTACCAACGAACTAACTCGTCAGGTCTCGTCTCTCGAGTCCGCGATGATTCCCGTGGGAGGGGCAACAACTGATACATTTTTACAAACAGCCAATAGGGAGGTTGCATCGTTCAGGCTCTTCTTTGCTCAGACACTCAGTAATGGAGACGTGATAGCAGTCCACCTTCCCGCTCTCTCCATTCAGTCAGCGAACGTCACACAGGAAGTGAACCCCAGCGGGTCATAGAAACTTGCGCAGGAGGAGAATGGCTTTTTTATTTGTAGGCTACGGAAACTTTGAGGAACGAAATAAAAACCGGTATTAACCGGTTACCATTATTTTTAATAAGCGTTTCTGTTCCGGAACATAAAAAATAATAAAGTTTCTGGTTTCGTTTCTGTTCCATGTGAAATAGAAAAAGTTCCCGGTTTTCGTTTTCGTTCCTTGAACCGGTTCAAAGCCCTGGTTTAAATATTGGTCGGTGTGTGTGGGTTTCCTGTGTACTTTTATTTTGATGTCCCCTTCTTCTGTGTGATGTATTTTTAAATCCAAAAATGCTATTGACTGCTCTGTTTCCTCTTCATGTGTGAATTTTATATTACCGGTATTGTCTATGGTGTTGAGATGGGTGGTAAGTTGTTGAGTGTGTCCCCTCTTCACTTTTTCCAGTATGTCATCCACGTAACGTTTCCAGAGTGTTGGCCAGTATTCTGCTGATATTGTAGTGAGTGCTCTCTGCTCCAGATCTTCCATGAAAAAACCGTACATGATGGCTGATAATGGGTCTCCCATGGCAAAACCTTCCTTTTGTCTGTAAATTATATTCCTGAACTGAAAGTATGTGGACATGGCAATGAATTGAAGGAGCTGCGTGATGTCTTATACAGTGAGGTTTGTGCGTTTCTTGAGCGTCCTATCTGTTTTTAATTTTTCTTGTACTACCTGTATGGTGGCTTCCGTGGGTGTTCTGGTGAAAAGAGATATGACGTCATGTGATATGAAAACTTCGTCTTGCTGTATTTTGATATTTTTTAGTTCTTCTGCCAGTTGTTTTGAGTTTTTGCAGTGTTGGTCCATGAGTCCTAGTAATGGTTTAATTATTTCGGTGAGTGCTTTTGATAGGTTGTATGTCACTGAACCAATGCTATCTACTATGGGGCGTAATGGTGTTCCTGGTTTGTGTATCTTTGGTGTGCCGTAAATCCTGGGGATGACGTTCGCTGTGGGTACTAAATGATTGTATGCTTGTTTATCTATTTTATTTTCATCGAGTAGCGGTTTGAGTAGTGCTTTAAGTTTCTTTTTCTTGTCTTCGGTTGGGTCTTTTCTTAAAATCTCAAATGCGTTGTCACTGAGTAATTCCCTCATTTTCTGTTCATATTCATCAGTGTCCATAATAACTGTAGTCCTGCCTTTATCTGCTGGGAGGATTGTGATGTCTTTATTTTTTGCTAATGTTCTCATAGCTTTGGCTTCCTGTTTGGTGATGTTACTGGGTGGTGGTTTGGCTGTTTTCAATATACCAGCTATTGCGTTTCTTAGTGCTGCTTTTTGTCCCTGATCCTGTATTTTTTCACATGCTAATTCAGTTGCCAGAATGAATTCCTCGTGTGGTATGTTGTTCGGTGTGACAGCATAATTGAGTCCTTTTGCCAATATACTGTGTTCTGCTTGTGAGAGTTTGTACCTTGATATGTTATGAATCCATTTGTCATTGATATGTGCGTGCTCCGGTTCTGCCTTCTTTTTCTGTGTGATGAGTCTGTCCAGTTTTCGGATTTGTCGGGTTTTTGTCTTGGTGAATTCCTGCTCGTGTATGTCTGCCAAGTGTCCGTGTATCGCTAATTCCATGTCCTTGTTCTGGGGAAACCGGCGTTTGAAAGTTTCTGTCTCCCTATGTAATTCGCTGTTGATACTATTGAGTTTGTCAGCTGTGCACCGTATTCGTTCTTTTACCAGAGTCATCCGCACTTTCATGATCATCTTCTCTGCGTTTCTGGTTGGAATCGGGTTCTTGATATTCAGGCTGGCCGGTACGATTTCTTCATCCCGGCAGCGCAGATTGAATCTCAGGTGATTCCTGTAGCGTGCCCGTTTTCGTGTCAATCTTTCTAGGCAGCGAAACTCCTTGATGCTTTTATCTCCGTAACTTATTCTTAATCTTTCGATTACGTTCATTATGTCATGTATTACATATAGTTAGTATTTTTCTTTTTTTTTATCTGACATCTAATTTTTAGGTTTGTTTACCTGACATGTTTCGAAGTACGACTGTCGTCTTCCTCAGAGTGTCACCAGATGATGTTGGTGACGGATCTTTTATCAGCTGATGTTTCCGAAGGCGTGGCCTTCCTGTCTGGTTTGACAGGTCGGTCACGCCTTCTACTGTACACAGGAAACCCACACACACCGACCAATATTTAAACTGGACTTCTGAACACCCCATAGTCAGAACATTACATGAACGCGCAACAATAATCACAGATCCACAGGACAAAGAACAGGAGGAACAACACATACAACACGCACTGAAGGCATGTCAATATCCACAATGGGCAATATCAAAAGGGGCGGAACAGGTCAAGAATAATAAAACACAGAAGAAAGAGAAAAAACAAACCAACAAACAAGAACACAGGGGAGTGGTGACATTACCATACATCAGAGGAATAACGGAACGCATTCAAAGAGCAATGAGGAAACACAACATTAACACACCTGTCAAACCATACACAACACTCTGCCAGATCCTGGTTCATCCCAAAGACAGAATACATCCGGACAAAAGATGCAACACCATATATGAGATTCCATGCCAATTATGCAATAAAACTTACATTGGGGAGACAGGAAAGAGTTTCAACACAAGAAAAAATGAACATAAGAAAGAGTGCGAAAAGGAGACAGCTACAAGGCAAACCCAAACAATAAAAGAAAAGGCACAACAGGAAAATTATAAGTCAGCTATAACAGATCACTGCAAAAGGGAAAATCATATTATGGACTGGGGGAATGCCAGAGTCATCCGCACAGAAGATAATAAACATCAGCGCTGGATCAGGGAGGCCATGGAGATCCGTAAGCGAAGTCCGAGGACCATCAACCGGGATGAGGGAGCATACATGCTCTCCCATACCTGGACTGCCATCTTGCAGGGGACGAACAGACAGTAGAAGGCGTGACCGACCTGTCAAACCAGACAGGAAGGCCACGCCTTCGGAAACATCAGCTGATAAAAGATGCGTCACCAACAACATCCGGTGACACTCTGAGGAAGACGACAGTCGTACGTCGAAACATGTCAGGTAAACAAACCTAAAAATTAGATGTCAGATAAAAAAAAAAGAAAAAATACTAACTATACTGAAAGAACAAGATCGCGGATACAAGCAGCCGAAATGAGTTTCCTTCGTAGGGTGGCTGGGCGCTCCCTTAGAGATAGGGTGAGAAGCACAGTCACTCGGGAGGAGCTTGGAGTAGAGCCGCTGCTCCTCCACATAGAGAAGAATCAGCTGAGGTGGCTTGGGCATCTCTTTCGGATGCCTCCTGGATGCCTCCCTGGGGAGGTGTTCCAGGCATGTCCCCCTGGGAGGAGGCCCCGGGGAAGACCCAGGACACGCTGGAGGGACTATGTCTCTCGGCTGGTCTGGGAACGCCTCGGTGTTCTTCCCGAGGAGCTGGCCGAGGTGTCTGGGGAAAGGGAAGTTTGGGCTTCCATGCTCAGACTGCTGCCTCCGCGACCCAGCCCCGGATAAGCGGAAGAAGATGAGACAAGACGAAATTAACTGCTAATCCTAGAGGTTGTTTGTGTCTTAGTTGTAGAGTTTTCAAGACTTGGTGGTAACCGCGGTATGTGTTGACTTCAAGGCTGTCATCACAGAACTGCTCATACAGAGGATCTAAAGTATTTGTGCCAATCAGTACAGGTACACTACTGTTGGAGCGAGTATCTGGTACTATCAGGGCAAGAGTCTGTATTTGAGGCTGAGAAGGCATAAATTCTTTGGGAAACTGCATAGTTAGTTGTATGTAGCCTATGTATGGGACTGCCTGGCCGTTTGCAACTTCAACTTACACTATGTCACTTACTGGGTGAACAGGGTGATCTGTGAGGTGTGAGTCATAAAAAGACTGAGACACAGTTGTAACTTGCGACCCAGTATCAAGCAATGAGTTACATTCAATTCCATTCACTTTGACATTCGCTGTGCTCTTATTTCCTACTAGGCCTCTTGGCAGTTCTCCCATTCTTACAGCTCTGTGTTCGTCCAGTGTCGCTTTTTTCTTGACTTTCTGTGTTGGGGTGGGACTTTTACATAACTCTGTTCCTATTTGTCCCTCAATAGGAACAGTTATTCGTTTAAAGAGGGATCAACACTAGTCAGGTTTGCTTTTTCCCATGCCTGAAGCCTTTCTTTAAACACTTTTTTCTTGGCATTGACTAGCGCGGAGTTTGGGGAATCATTGCATTTGCTCGCTATATGCCCATCCTCACTACATTGAAAACAATACCACAGCTTGGGTTTTTTAGCGGTGGTGGTAGGCTTTTCTGGTTGTGCCTCAGCACTAGCTTGTTCTTTTGGCTTTGGTTTCTGCTTTGGTTTTCCAGCTTGGGGTTTATTTGGTTGCTTGCCTTTGGGGTAAGAGAGTGTTGCAATTTGAGCTTGGAGGTCGATTATCTGCTTTTGGAGCTGATTTATCTCTGGAGGTGGATCATTTTGTGGAGCTGGTAAATCATATTCCACGCTAGTAGAAACACAAACACTCTGTGCTTGAGTCTGAGTTTTTGCCTTTGTGAATCCTAGATGTTGTTTCATTCTGTTAGCTTTGGCTGTTTGTTTATCTTCTTCTGTGCGCAAAAGCAGCAACAGTTCTGCAAAGGTGGGGGGTGGTCTTTCTTTTGCTCAAGCTGAAGTGTATTGATCAAAGTATTATTCCAACACCCTCTGCAGAATTGTTTGAGAAGCTGTCTGAATCAGTAGGTGAGACAGCTTTCACCTTTACGACTTTGTTCAGAGCAGTCTGTAATCTGTGGAGGTAGTTAGATGGTTTTTCACCAGAATTTTGATTGATGTTCAGAAATTCTGTGAACAGGTCGTCTCCATCTTTGACTATGTCATAGTCAGAATTCAGTAGGTCAAGATAAGCTCTTGGGGAAGAGTGTGGGCCTAATGATTTCACTACAGTAGCAGCAGGAGCTAACAAACTGTCAACTATCTTCCTCACTAGCTGTCCTTTGGGAAAAGCAGGGTCAGCTATGTAAAACTCGACACTGCTTCGCCAAGTGTCATAATCGACCTCAGTGCTAGGGCATGGTAATCTGCCTGAAAAAGTCCTCTGCTTGACTGAGTGTGAGGAAAGATCAGTGCTCTGTGAGGGAAATTTAATGGACGAACATTATTATTCTCTGTGTTTCTGTATGTTGAGCTCAAGTGACTTAATGGACGAACATTATTATTCTCTGTGTTTCTGTATGTTGAACTCAAGTGACTTAGTGAACTGAGAAAGATGTTTTTCCCATGTTGTAATTGCCTTTCTGTGGCCTTGGTGATAAGCAGGGTGCCTGAGTTCTCCATAACTACGCGTCCACCTGCGCATACCAGAGCACGCCAGGTGCACACTTTAACAAAGCTTCATAGAAAATCTTGAGCCAATCACGTGAAGATGCAAGCAGTAAGCGAATGCCTTTAGAGTATAATAGATAACAGCCACTAAAACACAACTCAGAGTGCGCGTACTCTCGGCATCATCAGACGTGGTGTCTTCTTCTATTCTTCTCGTTCCTTTCCTATTTTATATATCTGTTTTATATGATCTACACAGCAAAATCCCCAGTGTTGAATTAACACCCAGAGTGTTGATTTAACACCCTACTGTGTTTATATAGGTCCAGTTGGACCCAAATAAACTCTGAAAGTATTAATTCAACACTGAGGAATTTGCTGTGTACTATAATAAATAACTGAAAAGACGACTGCTAAGCGTTCTGACATGTTTATTAGAAATTTCCATTACAATTTGGCGTCCCCTGGGTGAGCCCTATGCGTCTGATCCTCGGACGATGGAACACTCCCAAGGCTACGGTGCGGAGCTGAGAACTCGGATGAGAGACCAGGCCATCAGGGCTCACCGAACCAGTAAGTGATAACTTTGCATTCTTGTGTAAAGAAATTAGTGGAAACAGTATTTAAAGAATGATACAAGAAATGGACAGAGATTTGTCCTAGTATTTAAAGAATGATATAAGAGACGGACAGAGATTTGTCCTAGTCAAGGAAGACTGATATAACAGATGGACAGAGATTGTCCCAGTCAAGGAAGACTGATATAAGAGACGGACAGAAGTTTGTCCGAGCGCAGGAGGACTGCTAAGCTGTGGTACCATCAATATGTTTGCTAAAACGGGTAAAACACAATTTTGAGACAATAAACCGCGAGTAGTTTATTGGGTTGTGTAAGAGAATTATCCGCCTAAGTGACGACTGGGTAATCGCTCGCCTACTTGAGGAGGGGAAGTACGGGTGTGTGTTTCAACGGATTCACGTTCAGCGATTCGTAGGAATTGAATCTTGCTCCCTTTGTTCTGTGTGAACAACTGGCCTGTCAGAGGAATGGGATAGAGAGGTTCAATCACGAAAACGCAAAGACACACCGGTGTGCACGCAAAATATTGATGAATTAACAGAGTACTGTCCTCCTCCAAATTCTGAAACAGAGAAACAGATTTTGTACACATGCGTGAGTTGTCTTTGAGGTTGTTGTGCTAAATGATACCTACTTTAGTTTAAGGCAAATGTCAGATAAATTGTTTACTAATAAGAACACACCTAGTAGAGCTGTTAAGGCCCTATAAACATAAGAATTGTGCACAACATGATAAAAGCATGAAACTTTCAGGGTTTGTTCTCCAGGGCATAACAATTAATTTAAGATCTGGAGGCGCTCTCAGTTTGACCTTGGAGGTCATTTAGAGGTCATCAACCCTTGTTATGTGCAATTTCAATGGACAGGATTAAAAATTGGGGCATTTTATCATATACAGTAAGTGTGACAAAAATTGTAATTACATGTGGATTTCCATTTTTCTAGGTCATGAGGGTCCATTTATAGTGATTACACTTAGAACCTCTTGATTTTGTTCTGATTGAATTGCAACCGACAAGACTTGTGCCACTTTGCCGTATTGGTGGATAGTGTGTCATAAAAGCCTCTTCCATCATCAAGTTTGTCTAGATCAATTTGGTGTGGGAAAATACCAAGCTGTTTGAATTGGAGGAGATCATTTGCCAGTGTAATATACCCAATTCCTCTTTTGTTCTTAGTAGTAGAGTTTTCAGGACACTGTAATGCCTCGCCAGTGTCTGACTGACAAAGTTCACACAGATCCCAATTTTGTTCAGATTTCGGTTGTTTGGGGGTGGTGAAATCGACTAGCATATGGCGTTTTGCCATGATAACCAGCTGTGTATCAAGCAGTCACCTGTTAAATACAGGCGACTGTACACAGTGGAAGGACGGTTTTCGCCACAGTAAAACTAGATCTGCAGTTAGAGACAGAGAAACCAAAATGAGCAAAGTAAATAAAAAGGAAAGCAATGGAATAGTTAATAGGAAGGGTGAAGTAGTAAATACTTATTAGAAATATAATACAAATAGTTAATTATACAAATTATTAGATGACTAAACACAAGACCACAGTAGTGCTGATTTTGCTTTCTATTGCTCCTGCTCTGCTGTCAGACAGTCGAGAGAGAATGTGTGAGAGTGAGAGAAGCACACACACTTTAGGACCCCAAGTGTGGGAACATGCCAGGCCACACCCCGTTTTGCTCACTATGCCCAACAGAAGTGCGGGAAAATAACAGCTTGCACATGGAACATGGATATGAGTGGGAGGATTCGAGGGAATAAAGCATTGCCATGATATGGCAATGAAAGTTTAAGTCATGATTTTTATATATATATATATATATATATATATATATATATATATATATATATATATATGATAAAAATAATTATTAAATTTATGTAGTTTACCTGGGTATCTATCAGTTACAGTTCATCTGCCATTTCCCAATTTTACGTTATTATCATTACGTTTTTTGTTTATTTCATTCATTTACCTATATGGGTGTATATCTTTTTATGTTTATTTACTTGATTATGCCTTAATACATGCATATTTATACTTACTGTACATTTTTAGCAAAATTGCTCCCAAAAACACACCCATTTCAGCTCTCATGCATAGAAATGTCCTATTGATGACCTCAATGACCTCTAATTAACCTCCAAGGTCAAACTGAGAGCGCCTCCAGATCTTAAATTAATTGTTATGCCCTCAAGAACAAACCCTGAAAGTTTCATGCTTTTATCATCTTGTGCACGATTCATCTGCTTATCTGCTCTACTAAAGGATTATTGGGTTGCATTTTTGGACATAGTCCAACTTGTTCTTCTTGTGATCCAAATAAAACTCAGCCATTGTTGTCATAACCTATTGATATAACAGTGTACAATGAGGAACAGAAACAGTAAGTTTGGGAAAGAAAAGAAAAAGCAAGTAAGCCTGAGGCTACCTGTGCTATAATAAGAAGTGGGTGTTCCTATGACAGCCCAAACATCCAGTTTATGAAAACCTCGTATGGCGAGGATTATTTGGCACAGTTTGATATATGGGTAAAGGACTTAGGATTCCCTGAGAAGGGCAGTTTTAGTCCCAGGCAGATAGAACAGTTAGAAGAAAAGTTGAAACGGAAGGAAAAAGAAGAGTCTGCAGATAATGTTAAGTTCTTAGGGGACTGGAGGGCGTTTTCTGCATGGAAAGAAGAAACACTTAAGAGAGAGTACAAAAGAGAGAAACGACAGGCAGGGCTCTTACCCTCTTCTCAGTGTTTGAAATTTCAGATGGACCCTGACCTGGAGTCTGCCCCACCACCCTGACACACACTGCCTCCTCAGCAAGGCGGAGCATCACTCCCACAAGCGCTTCACCCACAGAAAGGGGGAGAAGTCGAGACAAAGAAAAAAAAAACTGAGCCTCTGGAATCTCTCCCAGCCTACCAGCCGCCTCCAGCATCAGCGCCTCTCAGCGCTTCTCCATCACACACGAGATCCAGTCTTGCATATGGCGATGGAAAAGACACCCTCCTGGACCTGACCACGTGCTCACCAGTGGGTCCACAAGGCCGTAACCTAAAGTCTGAAGTCCTTCATCTTCCAATGGTGGAAGTGGCTGGGGCTGACAGCGTGCTTCTAGTCTGCAGACCCTGGATGACAGCTGACATGAAGGAAAGCATGGCTTCTCTTCCCAATGTGAGAGAAGTAGGAGGAAAGAGATTTGGTAACGAACTGTTGATGTTTTGCAGAGAATTCTGACCAACCATCCATGAACTTCGCCGCCTACTCATGATCAAGATGGATATAGATTGGAACAAAGTTTCCAAAGAGTGGCCGGAAGCTGACCAGCGAATGACTACACCAGACTGGAGCGCGGCTGGCAATGGTGAGTATAGAGATACCATCACTGCTCTCTGTGCTCGTCTGGACAGTGCTTTTCCCTTGAACATAGACATGACTAAGATCAGTATGTGTAAGCAAGAAGATGGAGAAGGTGTGTCAGCGTTTCTCGCCCGTCTCACTGCCGCGCATGAGAAAAAAACACAGTGGCCTGACTAGGCCCGTGACCCTGGCTGCAGTGGAGGGCACTCCTGAGCCTCACCAAGATCGAGCAGTACACTGTGCATGCAGAAAAGCTGCTGAAAGAGAAGGAGAAGACAAAGTCAACACAAAGAGACCAAGACCTACACGCCGCCACTCTCACTCTTCTCCAGACTGCTCAGCCTGGACCTAGAGGAAGAAGTTGAGGTAGGGGCAGAGACAGGACGACCTGGGGTGGCTCGTCCTGGATAAAAGGCGCAACCTGCTACAACTGCAATCAGAAGGGACACATTGCTCGAAATTGTCTCCACAGTAGCAGCCAGAGGCCCCGTGAGGAGTACAGCAAAGCAGACTGACGGGCGGACTCTGGGAACGGGCCCCACACAGAGAACAGGGGAGGTAACACACACACACACCTGATGATACACATACACATAGGAGCATTCACATAACATTAAACACATTAGTAGCAGCACCTGCATGCAACAGCAAGACTACACAGAAACACCCAATACACCAGTCCAAATAGATACACCTGAAGTTGCATTAAGTTTGTTAAAACACACAACTACTCCCTTCTCTAAACTCCCTTGTATGCCCCTCACTGTATGTGGGCATGTGTTAACCTTTTTAGTAGATTCTGGAGCAGCACACTCAGTGATACAACATGGGGTACTTCCAGTAGACCAGGGGTTTTCAAATTCATTGAATGCGAGCCTCCCCTTGGAGTAGGTCAAGACAACCGAGCCCCCCTAACCCCCCCCGCCCCCCCCAAACCCAAACCTAAATATTCCCCATACAGGTGTGTTTCAATAATAACTGATAGGCCAATACATGTTTTTTCTTCTTTTGTTTAATGTATCAAATTGTTTTTCTTGTAACAAAGTAGGCCTACATCCATTTAAAAAAAACATTCCTAAAATTCATTCATAAAATATGATAATAAAATAATGTGATATAATAAAATATATTAATACATGAATTAAACAGACACCAATGTAAAATTGAACTCACGTCAACAACAGGAAAAAAACATGAAAACCTGAATTTAACAGACGTCAACTTAATAATGTCATCGGAAAGAACATATTCCGAGATTTAGGCTACTTGTGCACATTGAAAACCTCTTATTATTTTAACAACTAGGCATAGCTTATGTGTTGTTGATAGCCTATTTCTGTTTCTCGCCTATGCGTGTAAGAACATTGTCAATGCGAGCAATGAGGGCGCACCTTCGATGCGCACAGATGTTCGATGCGGGGTTGTGCAGAAGACAGAAAAAGTCGCAAGTCATCCTGCACTTGTAGCCTTGAGCGGTATTTGTTTTTGATCAGGGTGAGCGCGGAAAACCCACATTCACATAGGTAAGTGGAGGTGAAGGGGATCAGGACTCTCATGGCTTTGGCGGACACATGGGGAAACTCACTCTCGACACTCAACCAGAAACGCGTAATCGGCATTTCCACCAGTCTCTGCTTTAAGTCCAAGTTTGAGCTCAGCTCGGCAAGAGCCTCCTCCTCTTGAAGGCTCAGTGCATCGCGGGCTGTGGCTGGGAAAGAAAAAGGATTTCTGATCCACTGGTTTCCCAGTGGCTCCTCTCCAAAGTACTCGGCAAACTGATCACGCAGCCCGTTCAGATGTGCGGTGATGACCAGTTGGACAGAGCTAGGCGGCAGCGCTGTCTTCTCCAGCACATCCTCCAAGGTTGGGAACATTTCCATTGAGCCCCTTCCAACACGAGCACACCACGCATCCAGCTTCCTCCTGAATCCAGTCACTTGATCATGTGCAGTGAAGACATGACCCTCTTTGCCCTGGAGAGAGGTATTGAGGGAGTTGATCTTATCAAAAATGTCGGCCAGATAGGCCAACATAGCGAGCCAGTTCATATCTGCCAGGTGTTTAGCGAGAGGAGAGTTTATCTCAGTGAGAAAGAGGAGGACTTCATCTTGCAACTCACAGAGCCTGGTGAGGACTTTGCCCCGAGAGAGCCACCTCACCTCGGAATGCAGGAGCAGCTGCTTGAAGCGAGCGCCCATTTCGTCGCACAAGATGGAAAACAGGCGCGTGTTTAAGGCACGCGATTTAATTGTGTTTACAACTTTCACTGCCTCATCCAGAACGACACACAATTCTTTAGGCATCGTTTTTGCTGCTAATGCCTGGCGATGGATGATGCAGTGATTCCAGACAGCGGCAGGGGCAATGGTCTGCACTTGTTTCACAAGACCGCTGTGACGGCCGGTCATGGCTCTTGCCCCATCCGTGCATATGCCATAACATCGGCTCCACTCAAGTCCCTCGTTCTGGTAAAACTCGTTCAAGGCCTTGAAAATTTCATCTGCTGTTGTGCGGGCAGGGAGGGGAACGCAAAACAAAAAATCCTCGTGCACCCTTTGCTCATTGATAAACCGGACATAAACCATCAATTGAGCGCAGTGTGCGACGTCAGTGGACTCGTCCAGTTGAATGGCGTGGATGGGGCTTTGACGAACACAGTTTACGACTTGCTCTTTGACATCGTAAGCCATGTCGGATATTTGTCGCTGAATGGTGTTGTCAGACATGGGTATGGTGTCGAGTTTAGCGGCAGCTGCTTCTCCCAGCATCACTGAACACATTTCTCTTGCTGCAGGGAGCAAAAATGTCTCTCCATCACTATGAGGCTTGCCTGCCTTCGCTATTCGGAGAGCTGCACGATAAGATGCTTCCGTTGCCTTGATGTTCATGGTGCCAAACGAGCGCATAACTGCTTTTTGCGACCGCAATTCATCAAGTTTCCTCTCAAAAAACTCGAGTGGCTTGTTGACTAAATTTGTGTGTTTTGTTTCCATAGGATGCCGCAGTTTGCATGGGCGCATACTGTCATTTGCTAGCATCTCTTTGCACACCACACATTGTGGCAGAGGTGTGCTCTCAGAACCTGCACATGTAAAACCTAATTTTAAGTAATCAGGATCATATTTCCTACGTTTTTTAGCTCCGGACTCCTCTGCCTCTGCTGATTTCTGTTGTGGTGGAAGAAGAAAACGCATTTTTCATACACACACGAAGAACTAGCCCACTGGAGATGCTTACAGAATGTGATCGTTATACCGTAAGTCCTCCAATAGTAGTCACGGCGACTATTAACAAAAATCGTTTGGACCAGGCTACAAATAGGGGCAGGCTATAATATGAAGGAGTATAAGTTTAAATACAATAACAAATACAATAGGTTTTTATTTGCTGAAAATTGTTTTAGACCAGGCTACTAAAAGAGGCAGGCTACTATTAGGGGCCAGGCTATAAATTTGAGGGATTGCAGTATTTCTGCTAGTGTTTCTCCGCGCCTCCCCAGTGACTCTTTGGCGCCCCCCAGGGGAGGCGCGCCTCACCTTTTGAAAACCACTGCAGTAGACCCACCGCTCAGCTCAAATTCTATTCAGACAATGGGCATCTCAGGACGACCTGTAACCGAAACTTTCTCAGTCAACCTCCCGTGTGAAAGCGAGGGAGGAATAGTTACGTCCCACTCATTTCTCATCTCACATACATGTCCAGTAAATTTGTTAGCATATGATTTAATGTGCAAATTAGGAGTAAATCTCATGTCCACTCCAGATGGAATAACTATTGAAGTAAGTGAAATGTGCGGTGTGCAGTATGGGTTTGGAAGCCCCCTGTATGTGTATGTCTGGTGGCTCTGCTCAGATCAACTCACACAAACTCCTAAACACCTTGTACAGCTCGTACACTTGAACACCTCATCAGTTGACACAGATTATATGAAAGAGGAAGGTTTGCATTGCACAGCACATGTTCACCAAGGGTAAGATGTGGAGTTTGAAAAGACTTGGTTTGCAGACCTCCACGCACGTGAAAGATTGACCTTCAAAACTACATATTGGTCTAAACATTATTGTGCTGTGCAGGTCCATTTTACTCATTGTCCGAACAGCTGCATCAATGTTCATCGCAGTGTTCTCAAACATGTTATACGCGACCTCGTGTCAGAGGACTCTGAGGTCGACTGCTGCCAGGATGATTTCTTTGACATCGTTAATTCTATACCCCATGTCTCATTAGCAAAGCCACGAGCCGCCCATTGGAAAGACGTGGGGGAGTGGGTCAAGAAGTGCGCAGCCAATGGCAATGAATGGTCCCAAACAGAGGACCCTAGTGTGTTGTTTTACCAAAAGCTTGGGGTCTACAAACAAAGTCATGCTATGTGTGTGCATGTTAAGCGCAGCGTAATATTAGCCACTGATGACCGGGATCCTGGGGACCCCGGCCATAGTGGCCTGTTTGTCTCTGTTTCCACAGGCATAACTCCAGCAGAGGTGCACCCCAAATTGGCGGGAGTTCCAAATTCCGTTTGGGCGAAGGGTAAACATGATGTAGGCCTAATAAAGAATGCTGAACCAGTGGTGATCACCCCCAAATCAGATTTCAGGCCTAGACAGACCCAGTACCCACTCAAATCAGAAGCAATTGCAGGTATAAAACCGATCTTTGATTCGTTGCTGAAGGCAGATGTAATTGTCCCTTGCCAGGACTCTCCAGTGCGCACTCCTATTTTTCCAGTTAAGAAGGCAAGAAAACCGTCCCAGCCGGATGAGTGGAGGTTTGTCCAAGATCTGCAAGCAGTCAATGCTGCGGCTGTCCCGCGTGCGCCTGACGTCCCTAAAGAGCGCTCTGCAGACCACACCCACTCTGGGACTGCCTGACCCCAATAAACCATTTTGTTCAAAGTGTAGATGAAAGGAATGGTTTTTATGACCTCTGTTCTTTTGCAGAAACACAGGGATAGATTGAGAACTGTAGCCTACTTCTCCAGCAGGGTGGATCCAGTGGCGGCTGGACTTCCTGTTTGCCTGCGTGCAGTTGCTGCAGCTGAAAAGGTGGTAACTGCCTCCAGAAATATTGTGGGGTATTCTAACCTCACCCTTTTGGTCCCATATGCTGTCTCCCTGCTTCTGTTGGAGAAAAAAGACGTCACATTTGTCAGCACAGAGATGGTTGAAGTATAACACTGTCATACTTGATATTCCTAACATCATTGTGAAATGTTGTACTGTTCTGAATCCTGCCTCTCTTCTCCCTACAGAGGACGATGGAGAGCCACATGACTGTGTTGCTCTCACTAACGATTTTTGTTCCCCCAGGGCAGACTTAAAGAGTGACCCTTTGGAAAGTCCAGACATGATCCTCTATGTGGATGGTTCAGCCTCCAGAGACCCAGAGACGGGAAAGAACAAAGTAGGTTTTGCCGTAGTCTCAGATCATGAGGTCCTCAAGGCGTCATGTCTACCCTCAAACCTGTCGGCGCAGGCCGCAGAGCTCTGTGCCCTTATTGAGGCATGCAAATTGGCTGCAGGGCAATCTGTCAATATTTTTATGGACAGTAGGTACACGTTTGGCGTTGTGCACGATTTTGGCACCATTTGGAAACACAGAAATTTTCTCACTAGCACAGGATCTCCCATTGCACATCATAAACTGGTCTCCGAGTTGTTGGATGCTATTCTACTCCCTAGAGCCATTGCTGTGTGCAAGTGTGCTGCCCATACTAACAATACTGAATCTTGTGTCTCAAGGAAATGCCAAGGCAGACACGGCAGCTAAGTGTGCAGCCTCAACTTCCAGTTCAACCTCTAACCTTGCCTTTCCTCAGGTTTCTACCCCCTGTTTACAGCTAGCGGACCTTCAGAGCACTGCCACCCAGGACAAGAGACGAGTCTGGAAACAGGCAGGCTGTATCTTTGCAAACTTGGTCTGGGTTTGTCCCTCGGGCCATCCCTGTCTACCAAAATACATGTTCCCTTTCTATGCAAAATTGGCACATGGGCTCACCCATGTGTCAAAAGGGGGGATGGTAGCAGAAATAACAAAGAGATGGTTCACAGAGGGGTTTTCAAATTATGCTGCGAAATTTTGCAAGCAATGCTTGATATGTGCACAACATAATGCAGGTCAAGGTATCAAACTAACTCAAGCAGCACACCCAGTACCAGACAAACCATTTGATCATCTCCAAATGGACTTCATTGAACTGACACCTAGTGAAGGGAAAAGGTATTGCCTGGTAATAGTTGACATGTTTTCAAAATGGGTTGAAGTATTTCCCACAGCTAAACAAGACTCAGAGGCAGTAGTCAAAGCACTCCTGAGAGATATAATTCCTAAGTGGGGTATACTTAGCAAAATCTCAAGTGACAATGGAACACCCTTTGTTAATGCAGCCCTAAAGAAAATAGGAGCATTCCTAGGGATAGACCTGAAACAACATTGTGCCTACCATCCTGCCAGTGCGGGAGCAGTAGAGAGGGAAAAGGGGTCCCTTAAAAATAAACTAAGTAAAGCTTGTGTAGAAGCAGGGCTAGGATGGACAAAGGTCCTCCCTATAGTACTCACACAAATGAGGATGCAAACTAGGCCTAAACATGGGTTAAGCCCATTTGAAATTCTGTTTGGATGAGTACCCAACACGGGGATAGGGCCAGCTCAAGGAACACTGCCGGACACCACACTGTGTGATGATGCAATTTTGAATTACTGTGCAACGTTGTCCTCTGCTTTGAAATCTATCCACAAATAAGTAAAAGAAGCACTTCCCAAACCCACTGAGGGACCTCTGCACAATCTACAACCAGGGGATTGGATAGTGGTGAAGGATTTCCGACGAACCAAGTGGAACAGGCCACGGTGGAATGGCCCATTCCAGGTCCTGCTCACGACCCCAATGGCAGTGAAGGTCACAGGCAGAGTGACGTGGATCCACGCTAGCCACTGCAGGAGGGTTCCTGAACCGGCTGAGCAGGAGGAAGAGGAAGGCCTAAGTGACCAGACTGACTAAAGCTTGTGAGGAAGAAAGGCATCACTACATGGAATAGTGCGAATATCACATCAATCACGCACGCACGCACCCTCAATAGGGAAGAGTATTTCAGTGTCTAGCCGATAGACAAGTCTTAGGGTTTCGAGTTTCCTCCAAGTCCCGGTGAGGTGGGACGAGGGCTGATAGGACATGCCCGCCCTCTGAGCACCAATTCACGTCAAGAAGAGCAAGGGTTAACTCGGTAACATCACTGAGGCACTGAACAAGATGCGCAAGGTTGCTGAACAATTACGAGCAGACGAACATGGAGGAGACAAAGACAGCTGGTGGCATTGGTTCAGTGGATGGAAGACTCTGATTCTATCCACCATACTGGTCCTGGGCTTAGTGATTGTGATGCTATGTTTGCTCCCTGTTTTCTGTCAATGTTGTATGTCTGTGTTTCAGAGGCAGTTGACAAATATCGGTTACCAGATGGTGAAAATAGACCCAGACGACTTGCCTGACTGGCCTCCAAAACCCACACGAAGACCACAACTCACCGTTCGATGACATCAGCACAGTTGACATGAAACTAGTCCTGACTTAAAACACATTCATTATGATTGTTTCCTGTTCTATTATTCCTGATCTATGTATATGGCTTGCTAGCATTTATTTAAGACATCTATGTCTTATAAAAAACAGCCTTAGCATTATCCCTGTACACTCAATGACGTGTTAAGTCGAATCTCTCTGAGAACTCTTGTCACTGAAACTGTGTACAGTTCTTTTAGCAATTATTATCCTGTAGGATAAAAAGGGGGGAAATGTGAGGGAAATTTAATGGACGAACATTATTATTCTCTGTGTTTCTATATGTTGAGCTCAAGTGACTTAGTGAACTGAGAAAGATGTTTTTCCCATGTTGTAATCGCCTTTCTTTGGCCTTGGTGATAAGCAGGGTGCCTGAGTTCTCCATAACTACGCATCCGCCTGCACATACCAGAGCACGCCAGGTGCACGCTTTAACAAAGCTTCATAGAAAATCTTGAGCCAATCACGTGAAGATGTAAGCAGTAAGTGAATGCCTTTAGAGTAAAATAGATAACAGCCACTAAAACACAACTCAGAGTGCGCGTACTCTCGGCATCATCAGAAGTGGTGTCTTCTTCTATTCTTCTCTTTCCCTTCCTATTTTATATATCTGTTTTATATGATCTACTATAATAAATAACTGAAAAGACGACTGCTAAGCGTTCTGAAGTGTTTATTAGAAATTTCCATTACAGCTCTTAACAACATGCTCAACAATTAAGCTCTGAATTTCAGGTGGGTTTAGGTGATCAGGTGGGGGTTTGACAGTTGTCAGTGAATCACCTAGGCCTGTGTCTGGTGTGGAAATTCTAGTAGTCCTAACATCTGGGCTATGTTCAGCTAAGTCTGACTCCGCTACAGCAGGGTCTTTCAGGCTTTCAGTCTTGGAGGTAGTCTCTACAGCTGGTTCACTAGGTAAGTCAGTTGGAGCTGTTTCTTGTACTATTTCAGCTGCTGGCTTTGGCTTGCCAATGAGATCAGTAATTCTAGCTAGTTCGTCCCGTAAAACCCTCTCAAATGACTTCTCACTAAGTTTGGCCATGCCTTTTAGCTCAGACAGAAAAGAATGTGTGATACCTGTGCCTTTCTCAGAAGAGTACACATTGGCTAGGGCAGGGGTTTTCAAATTCATTGAATGCGAGCCTCCCCTTGGAGTAGGTCAAGACAACCGAGCCCCCCTAACCCCCCCCCCCAAACCCAAACCTAAATATTCCCCACACAGGTGTGTTTCAATAATAACTGATAGGCCAATACATGTTTTTTCTTCTTTTGTTTAATGTATCAAATTGTTTTTCTTGTAACAAAGTAGGCCTACATCCATTTAAAAAAAACATTCCTAAAATTCATTCATAAAATATGATAATAAAATAATGTGATATAATAAAATATATTAATACATGAATTAAACAGACACCAATGTAAAATTGAACTCACGTCAACAACAGGAAAAAAAACATGAAAACCTGAATTTAACAGACGTCAACTTAATAATGTCATCGGAAAGAACATATTCCGAGATTTAGGCTACTTGTGCACATTGAAAACCTCTTATTATTTTAACAACTAGGCATAGCTTATGTGTTGTTGATAGCCTATTTCTGTTTCTCGCCTATGCGTGTAAGAACATTGTCAATGCGAGCAATGAGGGCGCACCTTCGATGCGCACAGATGTTCGATGCGGGGTTGTGCAGAAGACAGAAAAAGTCGCAAGTCATCCTGCACTTGTAGCCTTGAGCGGTATTTGTTTTTGATCAGGGTGAGCGCGGAAAACCCACATTCACATAGGTAAGTGGAGGTGAAGGGGATCAGGACTCTCATGGCTTTGGCGGACACATGGGGAAACTCACTCTCGACACTCAACCAGAAACGCGTAATCGGCATTTCCACCAGTCTCTGCTTTAAGTCCAAGTTTGAGCTCAGCTCGACAAGAGCCTCCTCCTCTTGAAGGCTCAGTGCATCGCGGGCTGTGGCTGGGAAAGAAAAAGGATTTCTGATCCACTGGTTTCCCAGTGGCTCCTCTCCAAAGTACTCGGCAAACTGATCACGCAGCCCGTTCAGATGTGCGGTGATGACCAGTTGGACAGAGCTAGGCGGCAGCGCTGTCTTCTCCAGCACATCCTCCAAGGTTGGGAACATTTCCATTGAGCCCCTTCCAACACGAGCACACCACGCATCCAGCTTCCTCCTGAATCCAGTCACTTGATCGTGTGCAGTGAAGACATGACCCTCTTTGCCCTGGAGAGAGGTATTGAGGGAGTTGATCTTATCAAAAATGTCGGCCAGATAGGCCAACATAGCGAGCCAGTTCATATCTGCCAGGTGTTTAGCGAGAGGAGAGTTTATCTCAGTGAGAAAGAGGAGGACTTCATCTTGCAACTCACAGAGCCTGGTGAGGACTTTGCCCCGAGAGAGCCACCTCACCTCAGAATGCAGGAGCAGCTGCTTGAAGCGAGCGCCCATTTCGTCGCACAAGATGGAAAACAGGCGCGTGTTTAAGGCACGCAATTTAATTGTGTTTACAACTTTCACTGCCTCATCCAGAACGACACACAATTCTTTAGGCATCGTTTTTGCTGCTAATGCCTGGCGATGGATGATGCAGTGATTCCAGACAGCGGCAGGGGCAATGGTCTGCACTTGTTTCACAAGACCGCTGTGACGGCCGGTCATGGCTCTTGCCCCATCCGTGCATATGCCATAACATCGGCTCCACTCAAGTCCCTCGTTCTGGTAAAACTCATTCAAGGCCTTGAAAATTTCATCTGCTGTTGTGCGGGCAGGGAGGGGAACGCAAAACAAAAAATCCTCGTGCACCCTTTGCTCATTGATAAACCGGACATAAACCATCAATTGAGCGCAGTGTGCGACGTCAGTGGACTCGTCCAGTTGAATGGCGTGGATGGGGCTTTGACGAACACAGTTTACGACTTGCTCTTTGACATCGTAAGCCATGTCGGATATTCGTCGCTGAATGGTGTTGTCAGACATGGGTATGGTGTCGAGTTTAGCGGCAGCTGCTTCTCCCAGCATCACTGAACACATTTCTCTTGCTGCAGGGAGCAAAAATGTCTCTCCATCACTATGAGGCTTGCCTGCCTTCGCTATTCGGAGAGCTGCACGATAAGATGCTTCCGTTGCCTTGATGTTCATGGTGCCAAACGAGCGCATAACTGCTTTTTGCGACCGCAATTCATCAAGTTTCCTCTCAAAAAACTCGAGTGGCTTGTTGACTAAATTTGTGTGTTTTGTTTCCATAGGACGCCGCAGTTTGCATGGGCGCATACTGTCATTTGCTAGCATCTCTTTGCACACCACACATTGTGGCAGAGGTGTGCTCTCAGAACCTGCCCATGTAAAACCTAATTTTAAGTAATCAGGATCATATTTCCTACGTTTTTTAGCTCCGGACTCCTCCGCCTCTGCTGATTTCTGTTGTGGTGGAAGAAGAAAACGATGCATTTTTCATACACACACGAAGAACTAGCCCACTGGAGATGCTTACAGAATGTGATCGTTATACCGTAAGTCCTCCAATAGTAGTCACGGCGACTATTAACAAAAATCGTTTGGACCAGGCTACAAATAGGGGCAGGCTATAATATGAAGGAGTATAAGTTTAAATACAATAACAAATACAATAGGTTTTTATTTGCTGAAAATTGTTTTAGACCAGGCTACTAAAAGAGGCAGGCTACTATTAGGGGCCAGGCTATAAATTTGAGGGATTGCAGTATTTCTGCTAGTGTTTCTCCGCGCCTCCCCAGTGACTCTTTGGCGCCCCCCAGGGGAGGCGCGCCTCACCTTTTGAAAACCACTGGGCTAGGGCATCAACATGATGGACAATGTCAGGGTCAGCATCGCTAACTCTGTCAAAAGGCAAACTTTCTTCAAGTGTCTCAATAGCTGTGCCAGACTCAAACTCTACAATGACCTGGTCACCAGCTTCAGTAACCTTAATTATTCTCGAAATGCGACCATATTGCTTCAAATAGTCAAAAAGCTCTTCATCTACCTTTGTTTGAGATACTCCCGTGACAATGAGGGAGTTTGGAACTTTAACGTTCTCTGCTTCAATAACTTCCATTTCAATCAATGTTAATTCAAAAACTTACAATTCAATGTTCAAAATAAATCTCATCTCATTATCTCATCTCATCTCATCTCATTATCTCTAGCCGCTTTATCCTGTTCTACAGGGTCGCAGGCAAACTGGAGCCTATCCCAGCTGACTACAGGCAAAAGGCGGGGTACACCCTGGACAAGTTGCCAGGTCATCACAGGGCTGACACATAGACACAGACAACCATTCACACTCACACCTACGGTCAATTTAGAGTCATCAGTTAACCTAACCTGCATGTCTTTGGACTGTGGGGGAAACCGGAGCACCCGGAGGAAACCCACGCGGACATGGGGAGAACATGCAAACTCCGCACAGAAAGGCCCTCGCTGGCCACGGGACTCAAACCCGGACCTTCTTGCTATGAGGTGACAGCGCTAACCACTACACCACCGTGCCGCCCTTCAAAATAAATCAAAACGATAAATTTCAAAGTTCTGTTGTAACGAACTCGATACGAGCCGTTAACAAATCTTATAACTTAATGCATGAAACACGCTTACAACATATTTCCAATGTGAATATTTTATTGTATGATGGTGCATAGTGAGAAAGAGTGAGAGAATAGCCTTCAGGGCAGAGTCTTTAGTCAAACCACTGCGTAAGCAGTATAACAAAAACCGCGCACCGCCCGTGCGCTTTCCAAAAACAAAACAATCCTCACCAGCAAAAAAGATAGGAAACAAAAAAGGAGCAATTTCACCTCTTCAGATGTGGGTTTAAGTCCGTCCGTACCTTCCTCAAAAAGGGCGAAGAAGAAAAAAAAATTAAAGCCGCAAGCGGCCTCGACGGGCCCTCGCGCCAGCGGCCAAGGGGGGCAGGGGCATGCGTCCCTGCGAAATACCTTCCACAGCTTCTTTGGCAAGAGACATTACTCCCACAATGGTGACAAAGCACAGAATTGGACACAGAGTACACGGTGCGCTGAGATGTTGTCATGGACAGAACATTTTATGCCATGGCTTCCCAACCAAATTAATGTATTTACCTCATCAGTCACCAAGCTATAGCTACATAGGATTGTCTTCTGTTAGACATCTATTAGTCTGTATGTAACGCTACAACACTTGCTCCCAACTGCCTACCCATTCCCCACAAGTCATGTGTGTTTAAGGCAACCAAAACAACATACTCCTGGTGCCTCATGATTGTAAACACCTCTCCTGCAACTGCTACAGTGCAATGAGCGCCCCCAGTGGTCCACAAGTCATGTGTGTTTAAGGCAACCAAAACAACATACTCCTGGTGCCTCATGATTGTAAACACCTCTCCTGCAACTGCTACAGCGCAATGAGCGCCCCCAGTGGTGAAAGTTCACCAAATTTGGTATACATGTCAAGGGACCTATGAAGAGTTGTTTTGTAAAGTTTGATCAAGTTTGACCAATCAGAAGCCGAGATATAAATTGTTGCCTGAAAACAGCGCCCCCAGTGGCAAAAGTTCACAAAATTTGGCACATATGTCAGGTGACCTGTTATGAGTGTGCGAATCAAGTTTGATCAAGATTGAGAAAATAGAAGATGAGATATTGATTTTTGAAGAATAATTTTTTTGGTTTCTCCCATGTCAGTAGGTGGCGCTATGCTACAACACTTGCTCCCGACTGCCTACCCATTCCCCACAAGTCATGTGTGTTTAAGGCAACCAAAACAACATACTCCTGGTGCCTCATGATTGTAAACACCTCTCCTGCAACTGCTACAGTGCAATGAGCGCCCCCAGTGGTCCCCAAGTCATGTGTGTTTAAGGCAACCAAAACAACATACTCCTGGTGCCTCATGATTGTAAACACCTCTCCTGCAACTGCTACAGCGCAATGAGCGCCCCCAGTGGTGAAAGTTCACCAAATTTGGTATACATGTCAAGGGACCTATGAAGAGTTGTTTTGTAAAGTTTGATCAAGTTTGACCAATCAGAAGCCGAGATATAAATTGTTGCCTGAAAACAGCGCCCCCAGTGGCAAAAGTTCACAAAATTTGGCACATATGTCAGGTGACCTGTTAAGAGTGTGCGTATCAAGTTTGATCAAGAGTGAGAAAATAGAAGATGAGATATTGATTTTTGAAGAATAAATTTTTTGGTTTCTCCCATGTCAGTAGGTGGTGCTATGCTGCACATGAGCGATTATGAGTTGGAAAAATAAGTGTCTACAACAGCAACGTACTATCACAAGGTAGTGGTGTGAAGGAGAAGCATTATGGAATTATTTACCAAAAACCTGTTTTGGAGCAATTGCGTTGGCCAAAAACAGCGCCCCCCATGGACGGAAATTCCCAAAATGAGGTGTACATGACATGGGAGGTAGTAAGAGGGTGGCCGTGAAGTTTGACCAAATTTGAGGAAAGATTGGATTTTTTGCCCAAAAATAGCGGCCCCAGTGGCGAAATATCACAGAAATTGGGTAACATGTCAGATGCCCAATGAGTGATTTGCGTGTGAAGTATGAGCAGTTTTGAGCAATTTGAAGATATGTTATGAATTTTTAAGCATGTAAAATTTTGCATTGAAAATTGATTGACGTATAACTTCTGAACGGTTTATTCTACGTGAAACGTATTTAGGAACTTTTGTCAGCCATGTCTGTAGATGATGTGTATCAATTTTGGTGACATTCCTATGAACGGTCTAGGAGGAGTTGCGCCGTTTTCGTGGCCATGCATTTCGCACAAAAGTGAAATTACCTTACTTCCTGTTGGGCGTGGCTAATGCATTGGCATTACATTTTTGTCTGGCTTAGTGAGATACATATGCGTACCAAATGGCATGCCACTACTACAAACTACATGGCAACCAGGCACCTTAATGCGGGAGGCCAAAATCACAATGAGTTAGGGGGCGCTATAGAGGCCCTGAGGCCCGCCTGGATCTGGGCTTCTGGTTCTCAGTAGCGGTGGGAGTCTAAGAAAAAGGAGCCAAATTTCTTGCGATGTCGACCATGGCAAGCGCCCCAAAAAGGGTCTTGTAAAGAGTTTGCTTGCCAAGTTTGACAAATCAGAAGCTGCAATATCATTTCTGCCATAACCCGCACCCCCAGGGGCGAAAGTGCACAAAATTTGGCGTACATGTCAGGTGAGCTATGAAGAGTTTGCATATGAAGTTTGATGAAAATTGAGTAAACAGAAGATGAGATATAGATTTTTGAAGAATAAATTTTTTGTTTTTTCCCATGTCAGTAGGTGGCGCTATGCTGTACATGAGTGATTATGAGATGGAAAAATAAGTGTCCACAACAGCAACGCACTATCACAAGGTAGTGGTGTAAAGGAAAAGCATTATGGAATAATTTACCAAAAACCCGTTTTGGAGAAATTGCGTCGGCCAAAAACAGCGCCCCCCCATGGACGAAAATTCCCAAAATGTGGTATACATGACATGGGAGGTAGTAAGAGGGTGGCCGTGAAGTTTGACCAAATTTGAGGAAAGATTGGATTTTTTGCCCAAAAATAGCGCCCCCAGTGGCGAAATATCACAGAAATTGGGTAACATGTCAGAAGCCCAATGAGTGATTAGCGTGTGAAGTATGAGCAGTGTTGAGCAATTAGAAGATTTGTTATGAATTTTTTAGCATGTAAAATTTTGAAGTGAAAATTGATTGACGTATAACTTCTGAACGGTTTATCCTACGTGAAACGTATTTAGTAACTTTTGTCAGCCATGTCTCTAGATGATGTTTATCAATTTTGGTGACATTCCTATGAACGGTCTAGGAGGAGTTGCGCCGTCTTCGTGGCCATGCATTTCACACAAAAGTGAAATTACCTCACTTCCTGTTGGGCGTGGCTAATGCATTGGCATTACATTTTTGTCCGGCTTAGTGAGATACATATGCATACCAAATGGCATGCCACTACTACAAACTATATGGCAACCAGGCACCTTAATGCGGGAGGCCAAAATCACAACAACTTAGGGGGCGCTATAGAGGCCCTGAGCCCCGGCCAAGTGTGGGCTTTTGGTTCTGAGTAGCGGTGGCAATTCTCGGAAGTGGCGCCAAATTTCGCGCGTTTTCACCCATGGCAAGCGCCCCGAAAATGGCCCAACAGCGGAGAAAAATAAAGAAGAATAATAATAGTGAACTCTTACAAGAACAATAGGGCCTTCGCCCTATAGGGCTCGGGCCCTAATAATCCTTAAGCGTGTAGCAGTCAATCTATTTCGGAGCATTGAAGAGTACTGAAGGATGTCAGAATGTACCTGCGCCGGCTTCCATCTACCTTCATTCATTCCTCTTTCCGCTTTCCCATTCAAAAAACGAGCACGTGATTTAAAGGGTCTAAGGCCATAGGACAGGGAGCGAGGAGGTGTGTGCGTGTGTCAGTGACAGGGTGAGTGACAGAGAAGAACCCTATAGACTTCCTAGGCTCACGCTCGCCCTGAATTTCTCTTAAAGTGAGGCTTTCTATGTCTTACTTTACATAGACGTTTTAATACGAAATATAAAGTGTCTTAGACATAGATACTATTTTACACTACTGATAAATAAAACTTTATGTGGCTGATGCTACATAGTCCCCCCCCCCCCCACCAGACTGGATATGTCGAGAGAAGGACCAAAGTAGGGTTTAAGATTCACCACGTTCACATTGTCAGTGGACTTGTCAGGGAACTGAACCTTGTAATTTAGGGCTCCCAATTTCTTCTTTACAATGCATGGTCCCGTCCACTTTGGTGCCAGTTTGGCTGAGAATCCTTTTACAGCATCAGATAGTGGATGGGCTTTGACCCACACCATGTCCCCTTCAAAAAGTTCCATGTTTCTCCTTTTTAAGTTGTAATATTTAGCTTGTTTGTCCTGTGCTCTTTTTACATTGGCAGCCACTTGTTTCAACAGTTCCAGCTGTCTTTCCAGGAGAGAGTGTTGCGAGGAGGTTGGAGGCAGAGCCTTTGACAAAAGTTGGTCAAGAGGACCTTTGAGACTACGTCCCAGATGCAGCATGGCTGGTGCAAAACCAGTGGACTCTTGCCATGAAGAGTTGATGGCGAACCGGAACTCATGTACCCACTGGTCCCAGTTGTTATGTTTTTCCCCCACATAGGAGGCTATCATGGTTTTGAGTGTTTGGTTGACCCGCTCAGTCTGGTTCGTTTGTGGATGATAGCTTGTGGTGAACTTATTTATCACTCCCCATGATTTACAGGCAGCTTTCAAGAGGTGACTGGTAAACTGGCTCCCCCTGTCGGATAGAAGATATTTTGGTGTACCCCACCTGGTGAATATCTCTTCTGTGAGAATCCTCACTAGCTTTGGGGTCCGGCTATCATGCACAGGGAACAGCTCTGTCCATTTGGAGTAATAATCCACAAGGACCACCAAGTAGCAGTTACCCTTGCGGCTGCGAGGAAATGGGCCCATGATGTCAATACCCATCATTTCACCAACCTCAAACACTTGGGTCGATTGCAGCAGACCACTGGGTTTAGAATTGGAAGGCTTATGTTGCTGGCAGACAGTGCACTCTCTGATGTGGGCCCAGGTGTCTTTGCGGATATCGGGCCACCAAGCAACCTCTAGGATGTGCCGGAGGGTCTTCAGGCGCCCAAAGTGTCCGCCTAAAGGATTGTCATGGTAATACTGCAAGAAAGTGGACTGCAGCTCCTTTGGGACAACTAGCTGGAATTTGTGCCCATCCCGTGCAATTGGCACTCGCCTGTAAAGCAGCCCCTGCTGGTCAACAAAGGTGATGCGGCTAGGAGAAACAGAGTCAGAGGAAGACATCTGTCCACGGACCCCTGCGATGTAAGTGTCTCTTCCTTGAGCAGCAGAAATTTCATCCAGGGAGTTGGGCAGATCAACAACCACTTTTGTGGAGGCAGCACATATAGCAAGGCGTGGTGTCGTCATGGTGGTATTATCAGCGGACATTGGACTCCGTGACAAGGCATCGGGAACAACATTTAATGTACCCTTTCTGTAACGCACAGTAAAGGTGAAGGGCTGGAGTCTCAGTGCCCAGCGTATGAGGCGTGAAGAAGTTTTGGGGGTGTTAAAGACCCAAGACAGGGCTGCATGGTCTGTCACCACTTCAAATTGGACTCCTTCAAGGAAGTGTTGCCATTTCTCCACAGCCCATACAACAGCCAAACACTCTTTTTCAGATGTAGAGTAGTTTCTCTCAGCCCCATTCAGTAGGCGGGAAGCAAAGGCAATAGCGTGTTCGCCGTCATCATC
Organism: Neoarius graeffei; assembly: GCF_027579695.1. NCBI lineage: Eukaryota > Metazoa > Chordata > Actinopteri > Siluriformes > Ariidae > Neoarius > Neoarius graeffei. The sequence continues at coordinate 59,226,937 of NC_083575.1, read as the reverse complement.
GTCCTGTGTCAATACTGCACCTAGCCCAATATCACTAGCATCCGTGGCAACCTTAAAGGACTTCGACAGGTCTGGATGAGCAAGCACCGGGGGAGATTGTAGTGCCTCTTTCAGTCTTTCCCAGCTCCTCTCACAGTCCTTCATCCACTTCCATTCAACATCCTTCTTTTTGAGATTGTGAAGAGGGGCGGCCAGATCTGCAAAGTTTTTAATGAATTTATGATACCAGCCGGCAAGACCCAGAAACCTCTGGAGCTCTTTGATGTTTTGAGGCCTAGGATAGTCACTGATGGCCTTGAGCTTCTCAGAGTCAGCTGCAATACCCTGGCTGGACACTTGATGGCCTAAGAACGTCAAGGAGGTCTTGAAGAAATGACATTTCTTCAGGTTGAGGGTCAGTGAGGCTAGATGGAGCTTCTCAAACACCTTCCTCAGATCAGCCAGGTGGGCAGCTTCAGACTTTGAAAAGACAATAATGTCGTCTATGTAAACAAAACAGCATACCCCCTTCAATTCGGCCAGGACTGTCTCCATAAGCCTCTGAAATGTGGCTCCCAAGTTCTTGAGACCGAAAGGCATTGAAAGGAAATGGAAGAGACCATAAGGCGTGATGAATGCTGTTTTTTCAACACTGGCCTTGTCCATTGGGATTTGCCAGTATCCTGAGCGTAGATCTAGAGAGCTAAATACAGATGCACCAGAAAAGGACTCAAGGATGTCATGGATCTTCGGCATTGGATAGGCATCAAACAGAGTCTTTTTATTCAGGCACCTGTAATCGACACAAAATCGCCATTTCCCTTCAGGCTTGGGCACTGGAACAACTGGAGAGGCCCATGGGGAGGAGGAAGGCTCAATAATCCCATCAGCTTCCATCTCCTTCAGTTGCTGCTGGATAATCTCCGTCTTTAGTGGAGACACTCGATAAGATGGACAGCGCAAAGGGACGTCATCGGTCAGCCGGATGGTGTGTTCTACAGCGGTCGTCCTCCCAAGTCTTCCAGAGCAGATGGACGGCCACTTATTCAGCAGCTGTAGCAGCTCAGGCCTAGGCTGCTGGGGTAAGTCAGACAAGATGCTAAGATGAACAGATGTGTTAGGTGCTGGCTTTCTATGAGGCAGAGCATAACAGATGTGAACTCTTGCTGGTTCCACTGTAGACCATTCATTTCCCCACTCGTTCTGGTCAGGGTGCAGATAGTATGTTATTTTCCCTCCATTTTTTACTCCATAGGTTCCCGGCCTAAAATCCAGGTGCATGCCACTCTTTTGTAAGAAGTCTAGGCCTAAGATAAGAGGGAAAGCCAGATCTTCATCAGATAAGACATACATGGAGTGTGTCCAGTACGTGTTATGGAGGTCAAGGGTACAGTTAACTATCCCTAAGGCCTTTTTTTGTTGTCCCATTGGCCAGGGCAAACTCCTGATCACCACAAGGTGACAGGTTTTCCTGTGGCTTCTTAACCTGCTGCCACAGTTTGTCGTGCATCAGAGAGAAAGTACTCCCTGTGTCCAGCAGGGCGGCTCCTTGGAAACCTCTGATAGAGAGATTGACGGCCAGGAGAGACGGTAGATGTTTGGGAGGAGCGTGGGAGTGTGTTTCAGATTTCACAACAATTACTTCAGCTTTTTTTGTCTTTGGTTGCTGTTTAGCTGCTTTCTCATTATTAACTCGTGCCCAATAATTTTTCATTGATGCTAGATCATTCTCGATCATGCTGCCTACTTTCACTAATTCAGCCACTGGGTTCACTGTTCCACGTAGGCCTGAAGCGATTTTCGGATTGGCATTACTGAGAATGCGGCGGACCAATGTAGCCTCATCAATGTCGGGCTTCCATTTCAGACAGAGAGCTCTATAATCGTAAGCAAAGTCCCTAATGGGCTCATTTAGACTCTGGATACAAGTACGCAACCGTTCTTCAATTTCCTGAACAAAATCAGTGGACAAGAATGCTGATAGGAATGCAGTTTTAAATTCCTCCCATGTATGGATGTTCTTCCGCTCTGCTATCCACCAGCTTTTGGCTGGACCTTTCAGCACAGAAGACAGTGTGGCTAATATTTCATTGTCTGGTGTGGGTCTTAAATCCAGAAATTCCTTACATAGCTCTATGTAAGTCATGGGGTCTTTTATTTCACTGTCACCACCAAATTCGGGAAAATTCAATTTAATGGGGAGCTTAGATGTTCTTACACCAGTAAAGCTAGGGGGGCTCTGAGTGTCATATTGAAACCTCACAGGTGATTGTCCTTCTGTCTGATTCACAGGAGACAGTTTGGGCGTGCTGGTGAGTTTTAAGTGCCTCAGCTGAGCTTCCCACTGATGGTCACGTCTTTGTAAGCAGCGCACAACTGCATCCTCCAGTTTCACGACAATATTAACAGCAAAAGTTTTCACTGTCTCAATTTTATTGTCAACCATTTGTCTCATTAAACCTTCTCTGTTAATGATACTGGTGTTTGATTCAGACACTTGCGTTTCTAGATCAGTCAAACGAATTTTCATTTCATCAAGTGCTCTTCTGAGTTCGTGTATTTCCACTTGGTGGACAGACGCATGAGACACGGTAACATTCGTTTCATCTTCACCGTCATCGTTAATCTCTTCCTCCTCATTATAATCATCACCCTCCCCACCTTCAACATTAGAGCTTGTAGTTCTGCTCTCGTCCTCACCAAGATACAGGCTACCAAGGGATTCAGTGAGATGATCTACCCGTTCTCTAAAGGTAATGTGAGGGTGCGCTAGATGTGCCATTTCAGCATCAATGGATATTGACGGCCTGTCTAACCCTCTCTGTTCAGATGACTCACGTAAAGGCTCTAAAGCCACCTCAGCAAGCTGCTCTGCCATATATGATGAAGGACAGAAAAGGAAGACTATTAGTAGGCGAAAGGTGAAAAATTAAAGTTAGAAAGAAAGCGCGTTCAAGTCCTCGCTGGGGCCTCCACTGTAATGAACTCGATACGAGCCGTTAACAAATCTTATAACTTAATGCATGAAACGCGCTTACAACATATTTCCAATGTGAATATTTTATTGTATGATGGTGCATAGTGAGAAAGAGTGAGAGAATAGCCTTCAGGGCAGAGTCTTTAGTCCAACCACTGCGTAAGCAGTATAACAAAAACCGCGCGCCGCCCGTGCGCTTTCCAAAAACAAAACAATCCTCGCCAGCAAAAAAGATAGGAAACAAAAAAGGAGCGATCTCACCTCTTTAGATGTGGGTTTAAGTCCGTCTGTACCTTCCTCAAAAAGGGCGAAGAAGAAAAAAAAATAATCCTTAAGCGTGTAGCAGTCAATCTATTTCGGAGCATTGAAGAGTACTGAAGGATGTCAGAATGTACCTGCGCCGGCTTCCATCTACCTTCATTCATTCCTCTTTCCGCTTTCCCATTCAAAAAACGAGCACGTGATTTAAAGGGTCTAAGGGCATAGGACAGGGAGCGAGGAGGTGTGTGCGTGTGTCAGTGACAGGGTGAGTGACAGAGAAGAACGCTATAGACTTCCTAGGCTCACGCTCGCCCTGAATTTCTCTTAAAGTGAGGCTTTCTATGTCTTACTTTACATAGACGTTTTAATATGAAATATAAAGTGTCTTAGATATAGATACTATTTTACGCTACTGATAAATAAAACTTTATGTGGCTGATGCTACACTGTAGGCTATTGCACTGACTCAATACTCCTCCTGGCTGGCTCGCCAAGCTTTACCATGTAACCCACTCCTGGGTAAGTACACCTTCGCTCTAGGTTCGTGAGGAGGGGAGTTCCAGTGCAATAAGCAGACACACACCAGGGTTAAAGTCACTTGGACTTTAGTAGCTAATGTATGATTGAACAAGTTGTAAATACATTTACACATGGAGAAAAGAAAATGGGCCCTTTGAAAATAAAATAAAAATAAATTGTCCTTTAAGTTGAGTTGTTGTGTTTCCTTGAATTTAAATGAAAGTTCCTTTTTCCAATCCTTGCTCTAAGCGTAAAGTCAAGTTAGTCAAGTCAAATAGTCAGTGTCACACTCCTAGTGTGTAGATATCCGAAGAGTGATGACCAGTGGTGTGACTGGTACAATCCTACCACAAAGCAGATAGGGCATCCGGCTCCTTCAGTGGCCAGATTTCAATGAACAGAAATCAAACTGGGTTGGCTCGCCATCTATTGAGATCGATGAATCTTCTTCCAGGACTTTCAATTCCAACAAAAAACTTGACCGAGACAGATCTGCATGAAAGAAACTCGAATCCGGTACCTGTCTTCATCAAAAAACGTTCAAATGTTCACAATTCTTCTAGCACATGTTCCCAAAATGAAACGTAAGTGTTCTTATCAACTTTTTCATCACTTTACATAAAGTTTAGCTCCTCTGGAAAACAGCTAATATGGCGCTTGCAAAATGGCTGTCTTCCTTCTCTCTTGTCTGTTTCCAACTATGGATTCAGCTAGAGTGCATCGTGAAGTTACAGGGTTTCGAAATAAAAGTACCCAAATCGTAACTTAGACAGTAAAAGTATCTCTCTTTATCAAACGGATGTTTTTAATAATGACAACTAAATTCTTATGGACTTCCTTAACAGAATGTTGATTTTAACTATTTATTACTTCTGTTCTTAGCCTATTTATCAGCTGGGTTACAACCTGTTTATTAAATACATCTGTCACTTGTTTCCTGGTTCATCAGCCCCTGATATATAAACACCTCTCCCACTCTCACTCGATGTGAAGTATCATTCAGTGTTCATTCCTGTCATACCGAGCCTTTATTCTACTGCCTGCTTTATTGTGTTCTCGACCCTTGCTCTCGTATCTTTCTTGTTATTCTCTAGCCCTGTCTGCATTGCCCTGTCTACCGATCTATCGACCCTCACCTGTCCCATGACCTTGATTCTAGTCTCACGTTTTGGCTTTGTTTCCAGTTTGCGCTCTCCCTTGCACATACATCCGTAAATGCCTGCACCCTGACAACATGTGTATTAATAAAGTGCTCAAGAAATGTAAACAATTGAATGTTCATTAAAATGGCTTGAGATGAGGAGTGTGTGCGCATATAAAATCAGGGTTTCCTCTAGAAAAACTGGAAAGAGTAGTGGGCACCCGAGCACAGCGAGGTGCAAAGAGCATGCTGGTGTAGGTGACGTGTAAGCTGGGGGGGGGCATGCTCCCCTGGAAAATTTTATTTTGAAATATAAGGGCTCATTTTGTGGCTTCTGGTGAGATCTAGAGCTGATTTTTACCAGTTCAACATCTCATTATCTCTAGCCGCTTTATCCTGTTCTACAGGGTCGCAGGTAAGCTGGAGCCTATCCCAGCTGACTACAGGCGAAAGGTGGGGTACACCCTGGACAAGTCGCCAGGTCATCACAGGGCTGACACATAGACACAGACAACAATTCACACTCACATTCACACCTACGGTCAATTTAGAGTCACCAGTTAACCTAACCTGCATGTCTTTGGACTGTGGGGAAAACCGGAGCACCCGGAGGAAACCCACGCGGACACGGGGAGAACATGCAAACTCCGCACAGAAAGGCCCTCGCTGGCCACGGGGCTCGAACCTGGACCTTCTTGCTGTGAGGTGACAGCGCTAACCACTACACCACCGTGCCGCCCCCAGTTCAACATGTTGGGGAAAAAGCTATGTTTTACTTATAATTTTACTGAATTCTCACCCTAAAAACAAAAAAACAAAGTCAATACAATACTCACTTGCATCTCACAAGCCATGTACTGTTCCAAAGGAGACTGCAGTTTATTTCACATCAAACAAAGTGAATGGTGAGAAATACTTTCACTGTCAGACCTGAGCTGGTCAGCAACATGCAGCGAACTGGCCATCGCGGTCTCACAGCTATGGTCTGCCACTGTTGCCGAGTTGTTTTCCTCAGTTTTCTTTGTGAAAATCTCCATAATTAAGCTGCAACCCGTCTGTGTTTTGCTCACTCATACCCGGCTTGAAGGCTCCGCCATTTTTGCATAAGTTACCTATGAATATTACTTTTGAAGTTCTTCATACTCATATAATGTATGTAGCCTCGAAAAATAAGTCTACCCAGTTAATTCCATTGCTTATTATTTACAGGCCCCCGGGGCCATATTCTGAGTTTCTTTCTGAATTTGCAGATTTTATCTCAGATCTGGTTATTTCCTTAGACAAAGCTTTAGTTGTCGGAGATTTTAATATTCACTTCGATAACCCAGAAGACCCTTTAAAAACAGCGTTTGTGTCCATCTTAGATTCAGTCGGGATTAAGCAGAATGTCATAGGACCGACCCATAATGGTGGTCACACCCTTGATCTAATACTAACATTCAGATTAAACGTAGACAATATAGTCATACTTCCACAGTCTGAAGTTATCTCAGATCATTGTCTCATCTCATTCAAAATATGTCTGAGTAATAATATATGCACCTCACCACGCTACTGTATTAAACGTACTTTCACATCAACTACTGCACAGAGCTTTATAAATGATCTCCCAGAGCTGTCAACTTTGATTGGGTCACTGTCAGCCCCTGCAGAACTTGATCAGGCAACTGAATGCTTAGAGTCAACATTCCGCCATACTTTAGATAATGTAGCTCCTCTAAAAAGGAAAATGGTCAGAGACAAAAAATTAGCACCCTGGTATAATTATGACACTCGCACATTAAAACAGACCACTCGAAAATTGGAACGTAAATGGCGTCAAACAAAATTGGTAGTGTTCAAATTAGCTTGGAAGGAGAGCTTCCTGAAGTATAGAAAAGCTCTTAGTGCTGCGAGATCAACATATTTCTCCTCCCTAATAGAAGATAACAAAAATAATCCTAGATTCCTATTTAATACTGTAGCAAAATTAACCAGGAATAAGTCCACTATCAACACATGCACACCTGCAGTATGTAGTAGCAACGACTTCATGAATTTTTTAATGACAAAATTGAGAATATCCGACAAAAAATTCAAACTACTAATTTAAGGTCAGACAATGAAAGTGACCTTGTAGTTAACAATATAACTGTATCAGATCATCAGTTAGAATGTTTTACTCCCCTAAAAGAAACTGAATTACTTTCATTAATCTCTACATCAAAAGCCTCAACTTGTGTACTAGATCCCTTACCGACACATCTATTCAAACAGATAATGCCTGGAGTAATTGAACCGCTTCTAAAAATAATAAATTCTTCTCTTATGATTGGCTATGTACCCAAATCCTTTAAACTAGCAGTTATCAAACCCCTGATTAAAAAACCTGACCTTGATCCCTGTCAGCTGTCCAATTATCGGCCAATATCAAACCTCCCCTTTATCTCCAAGATCCTTGAAAAAGCTGTGGCACAGCAGTTATGCTCATATTTACATAGGAATAACATCCATGAAATGTATCAGTCAGGATTTAGACCTCATCATAGCACAGAGACAGCACTGGTTAAAGTAGTAAACGACCTACTGTTGGCGTCTGATCAGGGCTGTGTCTCGCTACTTGTGTTGCTTGACCTTAGTGCAGCATTTGATACCATTGATCATTCCATTCTTCTGGATAGACTAAAAAATGTTGTGGGAGTTAAGGGAATGGCCCTCTCCTGGCTCAGGTCTTATCTAACTGATCGTTATCAGTATGTTGATATAAATGGTGATATTTCTAGACGTACCGAGGTAAAGTTTGGTGTTCCACAAGGTTCTGTCTTGGGTCCACTGCTTTTTTTCTCTATATATGTTACCTCTGGGCGATATTATTCGTAAACATTGTATTAGTTTCCACTGTTATGCTGATGACACACAGTTGTATGTCTCTGCAAAACCTGATGAGAGACACCAGCTTAATAGAATTGAGGAATGTGTTAAGGACATTAGACACTGGATGCTTATTAATTTCCTTCTGCTTAATTCTGACAAGACTGAAGTACTTGTACTAGGACCACATATAGCTAGAAGTAAGTTTTCTGATTACACAGTAACTCTGGATGGCCTTTCTGTTTCTTCACGTGCAGCAGTAAAAGACCTCGGAGTGATTATTGACCCCAGTCTTTCATTTGAAACTCACATTGATAATATCACCCAGATAGCTTTCTTTCATCTCAGAAATATTGCAAAGATAGGAAATTTAATGTCATTGCATGATGCAGAAAAACTAGTCCATGCTTTCGTTACCTCCAGGTTGGATTATTGTAATGCCTTACTGTCTGGATGTTCCAATAAGTGCATAAACAAGCTCCAGTTAGTTCAAAATGCAGCAGCAAGAGTCCTTACTAGAACTAGAAAATATGACCACATCACGCCTGTCTTATCCACACTGCATTGGCTCCCAATCAAATTTCGTATTGATTATAAAATACTACTATTGACCTTTAAAGCACTAAATGGTCTCGCACCACAGTACCTGAGTGAACTTCTGCTCCTCTATGACCCACCACGCCTACTTAGATCAAAAGGTGCAGGCTATCTGCTGGTACCTTGTATAGTGAAGGCTACATCAGGGGGCAGAGCCTTTTCTTACAAGGCCCCACTGTTATGGAACAGCCTTCCAAGTAATGTTCGGGAATCAGACACAGTCTCAGCATTTAAGTCTAGGCTGAAAACATATCTGTTTAGTCAAGCCTTTTGTTAATGGTGTTTATGAGGTAAAGGAGTAGATCTGGAGGGTCCTCAGACATAGAGTGTTTTGGTAAACTGGGATGTATGGATGCTGTCAGTCCCCACTCACTTGCTCACTCGAGTTTGTTGACGGTGTAGTGGCTGGCTGCTTTATGTCCCGGGGCTCCCTCATGCCTGTGTCACCTTCTGGCTCTCTCCTTTTAGTTATGCTGTCATAGTTAGTTGCCGCAGTCCCTGCTTGTACTCGGTGCAATATGTATACTGTTCCTACTTATTCAGGTGACATTGGGCATACCTAACCACCTGTGTTTTCTTTCCCTCCCCCCCACCCCAAATCTGTCCCTCTGAGTTACATGGAGTCAACAGGAAATCTTTTGGTGGAGAGGGTGGAGACCTCGACTGGCTATCGTAGCCTGCAGGGAATCGGCCGTCAGACATTCTGTCGCATGTCCCAGTCCCGGTGAAATGTAACTGAATTGTCTTGGCCAGCCCTAAGGGTCCCATCTGCATCTCATCATTGCTGAGGAGTGTGCTCCCATCACCCAATCAAGCATCCAGCCAGAGCAGGTCATGATATATTTTACCATATTAACATGCCATTGTTGTGTGTTATGCCTGATGTAAAGACTCTCGTCTCTGCGAGCCTACCACACAGATTTAATACTTGTCATTTTTAGGGCATACCTAACAACGTGTTTTCTTTCTCTCTCTCTTCCCCCCCCCCCAATCTGTCCCTCTGAGTTACATGTTGATCCTGGGATTGAGATGCTGGCCTCTTCTGCCCCTCGGACCTGCTTGATCCATCCTGGTGCCCTATGTCTGGTCGGAGTTTTATCGCACCGCTCCTGTGAAGGACGGCCCCATGAGGACAGTTGAGGGTTATACCTGTTAAAACTGTTAATATTATAGTCAGGCTGTCTGTTGTTGCCCAAATGAGGATGGGTTCCCTTTTGAGTCTGGTTCCTCTCGAGGTTTCTTCCTCATGTCGTCTGAGGGAGTTTTTCCTTGCCACCGTCGCCACAGGCTTGCTCATTGGGGATAGATTAGGGATAAAATTAGCTCATGTTTTAAGTCTTTCAAATTCTGTAAAGCTGCTTTGCGTCAATGTTTATTGTTAAAAGCGCTATACAAATAAACTTGATTTGATTTGATGAATATTAATTGTGTATCGCTCATCCAGTCAACGTGGGATACTGCACAGACTCAACCAATCAGTGCAGAATACCCTTCTCTGACATCAGCTGTGAACTTAGTCAAGTTCAGGGCCATGGGCTTGCATGGACTGCACTGATTACCTGCTCAAAGGCTATAAAACACATGCATGTTGATTCAAGCTTTATATTGTACGCAGGGATGGTGTTAGGATTTTCTGCTATGGTTCCCAGGACCCACATGACTGGCCAAATTGGGGTCCCTGGCATTTTTTGTGGGTCATAAATAAATAAATAAATAAATAAACAAACAAACAAATAGAGAGAGAGAAAGACAGAGAGAGAGATACAGTTGCAGTGTGTGGCCACGATCTTGCCATTTTTTCCACTGACAATCCATGGAGTTAAAGGGTTTTTTTTAATCATTCTTTGCGAGTGGTTAACCTGGAATAGAATATGGAGGACTTTCAGTGATGTTGCAGATTTTTGTTTATCATGCAGCGTCCACCATACTGCTGGGTAAACAAAGAAACAGCCGTGACAGTTAATAATGAAAATCGAGACGACTGTAGTCAGTACATTTTCTCTGAAACGATGAAAAATTAATTTTTTACCAGCAGGTTGCATTATGCTCAAAAGCTGAAACATGCAGGCATCACAGATCTATATAATTTTCCCACAAATCCATCCATTATCTGTAGCTGCTTATCCTGTGCAGGTTCATGGGCAAGCTGGAGCCTATCCCAGCTGACTATGGGTGAGAGGCAGGGCACACCCTGGACAAGTTGCTAGATCATCACAGGGCTGACACACAGACAACCATTCACACTCACATCTATGGTCAATTTAGAGTCACCAATTAGCCTAAGGCCCCGGTCACACCGCCCGAACTTTGCTGGAGCGTTCCTTGAACGGTAGGGAGGGGGGGCCAAATTTCGACAACGCTCGTCACCGCGCACAAAATGGGAAAAAAATTGAAAACACGGGCGTTGGCTTAGCAGTGCACCGCTGAAGCCGGCGTTGCTTTAGCGTTGGTTTAGCGGTAGCGAGCGTTGGTATAGCGGCGTTCTGCGCATGCAGGCTTTGGCTCGGCGGGGGTATAAAGTTGGTTTAGCACCAATTATAGCAAGTCTCTCAGCATCCATGGTGATACAGTTTTACTGTAACTTTGAGCAAATTCGATATAGATGAGGTCTGAACTCAACGGCAGCTCGATTCCAAATGAGCTCCTGGTCCATTTCTCCCCGTATTTATAGCCAAATTCTGGTCCCGCTCCGACACCTCTATACCAACGCTAAACCAAAGTTCATCGCCGCCATGGATAGCTGCTTCAATGCCCGACACCGTTCCAGCAACCCCGTGTCCGCTCGTAAAACGCTTACAACCGCTCCACTGAAGTTTGTGCAACGTTTAATCGCCGCCCGGGCAACGCTGGCAAAGCAGCGGTGGTCCAGCGTTCAAGATTTCTGCGTTGGCCTAGCGGACCCAAGCGTCCACGAACTTGCGTCTAGCGGTGCCAAACTTTGACTGGGCGTTGGTGGAGCGGGGGTGAACTTTGCCGGGGCTGAAAATTACCCCCTCCTCACCGCTCGCAATATTTTGTGCAGCTCAAAACTTTCGGAGCGGTAGGAGGGCCCCTCGAGAAACATCAGCGGTGGCCGAGCGTATACGGCGTTGCTTTCACGGGGGCCAACTTTTGTTAAACTGTGGTGAACGGTTACGAGCGGTGATGAAATTTTTTCACCGCTCCAGGAACGCTCCAGCAAAGTTCGGGCGGTGTGACCGGGGCCTAACCTGCATGTCTTTGGACTGTGGGGGAAACCAAAGCACCCAAAGGAAACCCACGCAGATATGGGGAGAACATGCAAACTCCACACAGAAAGGTCCCCATCAGCCACTGGGATCAAACCCAGAACCTTCTTGCTGTGAGGTGACAGCGCTAACCACTACACCACCTTACCAGAGCATTTTTTAACATAGTTACTGGGAGACCAAATGGTCTCCCAGTAACTATGTTAAAAAATGCTCTGGAGACTAGGTCTCCCAGTGGCCAGATTTGGTCTCCTAGTCAATGCCAAACCAGCTTCACTGGGAGACCAAATTTTAAACCAAGTTATGTCTTATCATTTGGTTCAATCAGTTGCAATTAATTAACCAAGTACCATGTAAGTATACATTTAACAAGGAAAATGAAGATCTATGTTATAAGATATACACACAAGATCATGTTGGTTAAGAAAAACAAAACTAAAATTTGGTTACTGAGATGATGTCAGAATCCGATGTCATTACTGTGTAACTTTGAGTGTCTTTGACATAACATTTGTGCTTGGTAATTGCTCTTGATAGCTGTGTAGTCACTGTAGTGTGTTTGTCTGTATGGTGATTGGTGAACCACTTTGCATCACAGAATATGCCGCAGCAGTGCAGCCGCATGGACTCTGGGGCCTGTGATTGTATTGCCCAGATCAGTTGGTCTCCTAGTGGAAAATCCTTAAAAAATGCTCTGCACCTTACCCACAAATGTATTTATTAATTCTGCACCCTGCTCTCTCTCTCTCTCTTTCTCTCTTTCTCTCTGTGCATGCGCTTTTGTGTGCGCGCGCGCGCGTGCGTGTTCACCGCTTCAGATGGGGTAAATGCAGAGGAGGAATTTCACTGTGCTTGAGTTTACATTCGACAAAAAAAGGCTTGTTCTTCTTTATTTATGCACAGTCCTATGCATACACCTCGTGGTGCAACCTGGACACATCGTCAGTGATGAACCCGGGGTCATCGGATGTTTTGGGTCTTATCATCATACACCCTCTCCTGGGCGACCCAGCCGGGGGTGATCAGGCCCCGACTTGTGTCCAGGTAGCTGAGTTCACCGCACTTCACCCCTCTTAATCCAGAGCCATCGTGAAGCCTTCTCCGTGGCTTCCAAGATGTTTTTGATGGCTCTCTGTCGCTGCTGTCTGCCTATTCCCAAGAGTCTCAGGACCTTGTGCAGGGACCGCCCTGCGAAACCCCTGCAGCCCACTTTGATAGGCTCGCATCTGGCCTTCCACCCTGTCTTCAGCTCTCTGCCATCAGGGATGCGTACTTAGCTCTTTTCTTCTCCTGGGCCTCCTCCATTCTGTCTTCCCAGGGGACTGTGAGTTCCAGCATCACCACTTGCTTAGTAGTCTCCGACACCAGAACTATGTCGGGCCTGAGAGTGGTGGCTGTGATCATGTCTGGGAACTTCAACTGTCTTCCTAGGTCGACCAGAATGTTCCAATCCCTCGCCGTCGAGAGCAGCCCACCCTGGGACTTTGGTTGGGGTTGTGGCTTCTCTCCAGCCTGCACAAAAGAGATGGGGCGCTTGGTTGGGTGCTGCTGCTTGCTGGAGCTGACGCCAGTGTAAATGGCATCTGCTACTGCCCGCAGGACATGGTCGTGGCGCCACCTGTACCGCCCTTCTCCCAAGGCCTTTGAGCAGCAGCTGAGTATGTGCTCCAGTGACCCCCTCTTCTGGCACAACTGGCAAGCAGGTGAGTCTACCAAGCCCCAGGTGAACAGATTTGTTGGACTTGGGAGGACGTCATACACTGACCGGACTAGGAACCTGAACTGTTGAGGCTCTGCTCTCCACAGTTCGGTCCATGTGATTTTCCGGCCTGCGGTATGGTCCCACTTTGTCCACGCCCCCTGCTTGCCCATGCCCACCATTCTGCTGAGATGAACTTCCTCCACTTCTGCCCGCACCACTTCCTGGATAAACTTATGCCTCTCCTTTCCCTTAGCTTTGCTGTAGCAGGGTGATGGGATGTACCCAAACCCAGCACGCCCGGTCACCACAGCGCCCAACAGGATGTTGTGCTGTAGTCTTGCCTCAGCTTGGTTAACTGCCTCCTTGGCGCACCACTTCCTTCCAGTCCTGACCTCTATGCCTGCAGACGTGACCTTGGTGTCAGCAGAGTCTTGGTAGAGCAGGACTTCTCTGGCTCTGGAGACCTGGAACTCCTCCACCACATTGCTGAATGGAAGCTGCAGCTTGGTGTCACGCCCATAAAGGGCTATGCTGTGGAGACTCCGTGGCAGGCCCAGCCACCTGCGCAGGAAGTGGTTTATCTTCCTTTCGAAGCTCTCCACAGTGGTAATAGGGACTTCATAGATTAGCAGTGGCCAAAGGAGTCAGGGCAGGATTCCATGTTGGTATATCCAGGCCTTGAATTTACCTGGGAGTCCTGACCTGTCCATGGTGGAAAGCCATGAGCTGAGGTCATCGCTGGCTGCCTGGCATGCTGCTATGTCCTTCAGGTTGCTGGTAAAGAGCTTACCTAAGCTCTTAACTGGTTTCTCTGACACAGATGTAATTCTGGTGTCTCCCAGACAGAAGCGAAACTGTTCAGTTATCTTGCCTTTCCTAAGGACCAGTGACCTGGATTTTGCCAGCTTGAAACTCATTCTTGCCCACGTAATGAGCCTTTCAAGACCTTATAGGCTCCACCTACAACCGGGCACTGATGCTGCGGTGACTGTCAGGTCATCCATGTATACTCTGATTGGTGGTTGTCTGGTGCCTGATCTAGACAAGGGGCCTCTGCACTCCACTTCCACAGACTTTACAAGCTTCGTCATGCCTAGTACAAACAGGGACACTGAGATGGTGCAGCCCGTAATGATGCCCTTCTCCAGATGATGCCATGCTGATGTCTGTGACCCAGAGGACACCCTCAGTTTTATAAGTTGTTATAATAGTCAAGGATGAGGTTCTGAATTTTCTCTGGGACATGGTACTTTGTCAGGGACAGTTGCATTAGCTTGTGTGGGATGGAACCATATGCATTAGCAAGGTCCAGCCAAAGCACAGCCAGGTCACCCTTGTTCTCCTGGGCTTCTCTGATGAGTTGGGTTACCACACCAGTGTGCTCAATGCATCCAGGAATGCCAGGGACACCTCCCTTCTGAACTGAGGTGTCTAGGTAGTTGTTCTTCAGGAGGTACTCAGTGAGATGATTGGAAACAATCTTAAAAAAGATCTTGCATTCCACTCTGAGGAGTGAGATTGACCTGAATTGCTCGAGGTTACTTGCATTCTCCTCTTTAGGAATCCACACGCCCTCTGCGTACTTACACTGATGTGGCACCTTCTCCTTCCTCCAGATCGCCTTAAGGATCTTCCAGAGATGCTTCCGTAGCCTTGGGCACTGTTTGAAGACCTTATACGGGACTCCGCTTGGACCTGGGGCTGAGGATGCTCCGGCTTACTTGATGACTTCCTCCAGCTCTTTCAGTGTGGGCTCCTTGATGTTGAATGGGGAGCTGGGCTAGGGAGGGGAAATCAGGGTGTCACAGTGGCCGAGATCTTGCGCCCTCATCCTGTTGCTGTAGTTGTTACTCAGAAAGAGGTTGATCTCCTCCAGACAGGAAAGGTGACCACTGCTCTTCTGCCCCAGCAACTTCTTGCTGAATCCAAATGAATTCGAAATGAAGGCACCACGCTTGCGGGCTTTCTCTCTGCCTCTCCTCTGGTGCCACTCTGCGCACCAAAGGGTGATTACTCTCCCTCTGACTACACCTCTGAGCTCTGCTAGGGCAGCCCTGTTTTCCTCATTTGACTTCCTGTACTGGCTCCTCAGCTTCCACAACTCTTGTCTGAGTTGGGTGAGCTTCTGTTCCCGACGGTTTGGATTGGGTCTTGCAGTTATTTCTATTTTCCACTGTTCCTTGACACCAAACCTCTCTGCTGCGAAGCTTACTATAAAGGTGCTCATCGTCTGGAGCCTCTGGTTCACATCGCCCTTCAATGTTGCTTCCAGGGCTGCATCCACATCTCCATCGAACTGGCTCCATTCTGACTCTCGGTTGACAGCAGGCCACAAAACCTGATGATGTTCCGATGGACTGCTGTGTGGTGGCACTTGTGATGCTTGGCATTTGGGGCACTGTGGGGTAACTCCGGGCCCTGCTCCTCCTCCATCTCACCAGGTGCTGTAACTCGTACAGACACTGTGCGTTGCATCACTTGCTCCCTCAAGCAACCCATCCTGGTTTAGTGGATCTTGAGACCTCTCTGGTTTTTGCAAACCTTGCCGCATCTGCAGACTGCACTCATAGTCGTTTGTCCGTTAGCCTGGGTTGTTTCCTGGGTATCCGTCTGTATGGGGTGCTCATTCTCCCCCCCTCTCGGGCACCTCTGGGGGTATTTCTCCACAGGGTTCTTTGTAGTAAACTGTGGGTGCTCCCTCTCAAGAGCTGCAGATTGGGCTGGTAACCCTCCTTGCCCCGGTTGCCGTCTTTCCGAGCTGTCAACTGTCTCTCCGGTCGTCACTGCACTATTCACAGTTGTCATCCAGCCTTTCCTGGAAGTCAATGGGATTGCCATACAGGGATAGTCCTATGCATACACCTCGTGGTGCAGCCTGGACCCATTGTCAGTAATGAACTCAGGGTCATCGGATGTTTTGGGTCTTATCTGTCTTATGCAGGGGTCACGTGATCCCTGTCAAAACCCGTCTGGCTGCCACTACTCTCCGGTGTTTTTTGCAACTGTTTTTTGTTTTAGGACAGCCTAAAAAACTGCTTTTTTCATTTCTGCTTCTAAAGCACAGTCCTGGGACCGCAGTTTTTCTTGGAGAGGATTCAGGACACAGCAGTGTGGAAAAATCAGATGTTACTGTGAGAGTAATAAAGTAGCCTGCGGTTCCTCTCACTCCTGATTACTTTCACCGGGAAATGTGGTCTCCACTTCCTCACTGTTGTACGCTCTTTGTAGCATTTAGCCAGAATTGGTAGCTTCCCCTGCCTTTTCTGATAAGTGCTGGTGTCTGGTATCTGGTAGTTGGCTTATCGGGGTTGTCAATCTAGCTGTGAGTTTCTGCTGGCTCTCACGGTGTTCTCTGGGGAGTTAGAATGTGTCCCATTGTCTCAGAACTGGTTTTTTATCTCCTCGTCGTTTTGTCGACACTGTGGATTATTTACAGCTTCTGCAGCCTTTCCAGCACATCGCATTTGGCTATAGATCTGTGCTATTCTCTGGCGGACTTGTTAAAAATGAACTTGTCGTCACTTCATCTGTCCCCTGGAGTTTACAAATTTTGCACCAGCATTGGGATTGCTCGTCAGCCCCGGTACCTGCACCGAGGCTGTCGCCATCAATTCCAAATTCAGCCTGCACTCGATGGCGCTATCCCCACTATGGTGTTGACATTCCCCACTCGATTGTCAGCTTGCAATCGCAGGGTTGGGGGCATAGACTCACGAAATCTTCGGCGCCTGGCTCCTCCACCACTATGCATGGATCTTATCCTGGTGCGCTGGACTCCTCCCTCCCTCCTCAAAACCACACGCACTGGCAGAGTAAATGCAGTGAATCTTCGTTCACTACCAGCCCATATGAACTTAACATTATCCCCGGCACCAGCGGCTCAGCCATCACTGATCAGCGTCGCCCTAATAAATGTCCGATCCCTGACAAATAAGACTTTTATTTTAAATGACATTATAACATCTCGTCAACTGGATTTTCTATTTGTAACCGAGACTTGGCTTACTGTTGGTGATCACCTTTCACTTGGCGAACTCTGTCCCCCTCATTTTCGTTTTTTAAGCTCACCAAGGTCTTCTGGTCATGGAGGTGGTTTAGTCACCATTTTCAACAACTCATTTAAATGCAGATTTCTTCCCACCAGCGCTTATTCCACTTTTGAGGTGCAACTCTTATCGATTAATGGCCCTACCCCTGTCCTATGTGCTCTGGTGTACAGGCCTCCCAAAGCCTCCAACACTTTCATTCAAGAGTTTTCTGACCTTTTGTCTGTCATGGTCTCTCGTTCTGATAAGTTGTTAATTTTAGTTGACTTTAACGTTCATGTGTGTTGTCCAAATAAGCCCATGGTGAGCGAATTTTTAAACCTGGTTGACTCTTTTAATTTAACCCAATTAGTATCTGGCCCTACACATCAGAAAGGCCACACACTTGATCTTGTCCTGTCATCTGGTTTTCCTGTCTCACACGTCGTCATTTCTGACATTACTGTGTCAGATCACTTCATGATAGTTTAAATCTCTCTGGTCCTCCTCCTATCCCTCCTCCCCCATCATCCCCTGCTCTTTTACCCAATCTATAAACTCAACCACTCCACAGCTTTTCTCCAATTCATTTTCTGACCGCCACCTACTCCGAATCACTGAAGCCCTAGCCACCTGCAGCGACACCTCCGAGCTTGTCAATCTTTTTAACTCTATTTGCGCCAGCATTTTAAATGATGTGTCCCCTCTCAAGTCTCGAAAAGTTAGGTCCAATACTACACCCTGGCTTAATGATTCCACCCGCGCTGCACGACATGCCTGTAGATGGGCTGAACGTAAATGGAAAAAAGACAAACTACAAGTATCATATGAAATCTTGCAAGACCACCTAAAACGCTACCAACTCTCTGTACAGATGGCACGAAAGGACTATTTTAGTAACCTCATAAACAAAGACGCAAATAGACACAGAGTGCTGTTCAAGACAATCAACTCTCTTTTAAACCCAGCTGCTCCAGTTACCTCTGCTTCCAATAATGAAACGTGAGGAATTTTTAAAATTCTTTACTGAAAAAATTGACACCATAAGGGCAAAAATTCCACAGTCAGTTTGATTTCACAGATAGCCCCCATCCTGTTAATGTTTTCCAGTATCTTACACCAGTGACATCCTCCCAACTGTCTGAGGTGATCTCACAGATGAAGCCCACTGTCTGTCCCTCAGACATCATTCCTTCATGCCTTTTTAAAGACGTTTTCTCTTCCATTTGCCCCCTGGTTTTAGCCATAGTTAACAGCTCGCTAAATAATGGTGTTGTCCCTTCTTGTTTTAAACATGCTACTGTACAACCACTTTTAAAAAAGCCAAGCTTAGATCCTTGTATCCTAAAGAATTACCGGCTCATATCCAAGCTACCTTTTTTGTCTAAGATCTTGGAAAAGGTGGTTGCTTCTCAGCTTTTATCCTATTTGAACACGTTTGATATCTTTGACAAATTTCAATCTGGTTTTAGAGCTCTACACAGCACCGAGTCTGCCTTGCTGAAGGTACTCAATGATATCTTGCTGTGTACTGACTCTGGGTCCAGTGCTGTTTTAGTCTTACTTGACCTTAGTGCCGCTTTTGATACAATTGATCATGACATCCTTTTAACTCGTCTGAAGAACTCTATTGGTCTACAGGGCCCAGTTTTAAATTGGTTTACCTCATACCTGAAGGATCAAACTTTTTCTGTTCAATTGGGAAACTGCACATCATCCTCCACCCCCATCAAATGTGGTGTCCCCCAAGGTTCAATTCTAGGCCCTCTTCTCTTCTCACTGTACATGCTACCACTTGGCTCAATTCTACAAAAACACAACATTCAATACCATTGCTATGCAGATGACACACAGTTGTACCTGCTTGTGACAACAGACAACACCTCACTAACCAATCTGTTCAACTGCCTGGATGATATTAAAATCTGGATGCTACTAATTTTCTTCAATTAAATTACAATAAAACTGAAGTAATGGTATTTGGATCCCCCTGTTCTATAGCCAGCCTGACAATTGCACTTGGCCCTCTATCTGCGAATGTTCACAGTACAGTGAGAAATCTTGGCATTTCAATGGACAGTTCACTGAGTTTTAACAGTCAAATCAGCACTGTGGTGAAGGGAAGCTTTTATCAGCTCTGAGCCATAGTCAAACTAAAGCCACTTTTATCTTCTACTGATCTTGAAACTCTCATTCATGCTTTTATTTCATCCCGTTTGGACTATTGCAACTCTTTGTACACAGTTTTAACACAGTCTAACATCAATAGGCTACAAATGGTCCAAAATGCAGCAGCTAGGCTTTTAACTGGTACTAAAAAGAGAGAACATATCTCACCTGTCTTGGCTCATCTCCACTGGCTACCACTTAAATATAGAATCGACTTTAAAATTTAACTTTTTGTTTTTAAAGCTCTCAATGGTCTTGCTCCATCTTGTATAACAGAGCTTTTAACCCCCTACTCTCCCCTAAGGTCACTCAGGTCATCCTCCCAGCAACTCCTCACAGTCCCCCACTCACGCCTCAAAAGCAGAGGTGACCGGGCCTTTTCTGTTTTTGCCCCAAAGCTTTGGAATAGTCTCCCACCCCACATTAAATCCTGCCTAACCATTGCCAGTTTTAAATCTAATTTGAAAACCTATATTTTTACCCTTGCTTTTACTTCAGTCTGACACAGTTTTTCTTTTTCTTTTTTATCCTGTTCTTATTTTAATCTTATTGTTTCTATTTATTCAAGTCATATTTGTTGTTTTGATTTCTATTTATTTACTTATTTTAATTTGTGTATTTATTGATCATCTTTATCCTTGACTCTTAATATCTTTTTTTAACTTGTCTTATATTCCTTGCCCTTCTGATGCTGTAGCCTGTGTCCTGCTCTGATTTCTAAATGTCTTTTTACTGCCTTTATCTGTGAAGCACTTTGAGTCAACTGCTGTTGTTTTTAATTGTGTTATATAAATAAACTGACTTGACTTGACTTATCATCATACACCCTCTCCCGGGCAACCCAGCCGGGGGTGATCAGGCCCCAACTTGTGTCCAGGTAGCTGAGTTTGCCACACTTCACCCCTCTTAATCCAGAGCCATCATGAAGCCTTCTCTGCGGCTTCCAAGATGTTTTTGATGGCTCTCTGTCGCTGCTGTCCGTATTTATTCCACTTGAAAAGTGTTTGGCAAACCAGCTACTGGATTTGAGACACTACGACATCCTAAACTATTTAGTATTTGGGATTTCTAAATACACTGAAAATGCTAAAGGCAGGCAAAAGTACAGATGCCTATCAATATTTTGAGGCAGGTTTCGTACCAGAATGTTATGTGAAATTCCCGATTAAAAAATATCTAATTATGACAAAGATAGGCTCAAACATGGATTTATGACAGTAATAAACAAGTTGGAGCCTAGAGCTCGTATATTTGATGGCGTTTGCCGAGTCTACATTATCAGTACGTAACAAACATACTTATTAGTCTCATCAAGCATTAGGTATAATAAAATATATCACATCCAGATAGCCATAGTTTCCATGATGTCACATAAAAGCGACCACGACGCTGTGACCTTTTTGTTCTGTTCACTTTTGCTTTGTTTGTTAAACAACATAATCTAACAGATTTGCCAAGGCAATTGGGAAAAATTCAAGTAGAAGCCCTGCGTCCTGGAACGCATTAAATTCTGAACATGCATTTTTTGGCATTTTTTCATGATTTCTGTGTTAATGTGATCCCTGGTGGGCCTAAATTGTCAGCGTCATGGTGGCGGTTTAATGGGTAACGGCATGTCACCAAGTGTCTCATCTCATTATCTATAGCTGCTTTATCCTGTTCTATAGGGTCACAGGCAAGCTGGAGCCTATTCCACCTGACTATGGGCGAAAGGCGGGGTACACCCTGGACAAGTCGCCAGGTCATCACAGGGCTGACACATAGACACAGACAACCATTCACACTCACATTCACACCTACGGTCAATTTAGAGTCACCAGTTAACCTAACCTGCATGTCTTTGCACTATGGGGGAAACCGGAGCACCCGGAGGAAACCCACGCGGACACGGGGAGAACATGCAAACTCCGCACAGAAAGGCCCTTGCCGGCCATGGGGCTCGAACCTGGACCTTCTTGCTGTGAGGCAACAGCACTGTCACCAAGTGTATTGGTCAATAAATTAAGCGTAGCAGCCCTATGACGCTTTAGGGAAACCATGTATGTATAATTTTGACCCTGTGTTGATTTCAGAAAACCCAAAGAAAATTAAAACTTGTGCACCAAATTCTAGTGGTTTTTTTAATAAAAAATAATGCTTTACAATGCTGTACAATCATTCTGCCACAGAAAAAGAACAGTTCAAAGAAAAGGCCCTCGTCGGCCACGGGGCTCAAACCTGGACCTTCTTGCTGTGAGGCGACAGTACTACCCACTATACCACCGTGTGTGTGTGTGTATATATATATATATATATATATATATATATATATATATATATATATATATATATATAATATGTATGTATGTATGTATGTTTTATTTAAAAAATTTTAAAGCAATTGAGGAGTCTGGTGGCCTGTGGGGAATGAAGCTCCTGCATCCTGCATAGCCTAGCAGTCTTACACCTCATGCTATAGTACTATTTGCCAGAGGGCAGAAGGGTACACAGCCCCTCTTGATGAGGGAAGTGGTGTTGGTCATTAATAGACCAGGCAACAAGTTGGTTCACTTCCTCTCTGTAGGCTGAGTCTTTGTCATTGCTGATAATGCCTACCCCTGTTGTGTCATCCACAGACTTAATGATGTAGTTTGAGTTATATTGGGCACAATAGTCATGAGTCACCAGGGTGAATAGCAGAGGACTCAGAACACAGCCCTGGGGAACCCCAGTGTTAAAGATGATGGTTTCTGAAGTTTTTTTTTCCCCCCAATTCATACTGTCTGGGGTCTGTATGTGAGGAAGTCTAATATCCAGATAGAGTGTGAGGTGTTGAGACCCAGTGGGCCAAGTTTCCTAACCAAGTGTTGGGGCATAACTGTATTGAAGGTGGAACTGAAGTCAGTGAAGAGCATCCATCCATACTGTAACTGTTTTTATTCTTCAGATGTGTCAGGCTCAGGTGCAATGCTTCCGATATGGCGTCATCAGTGGAGTGGATAGGATGGTCTGCAAATTGGAGTGGATTGAGTATTGCGAGGAGACTAGATGTTATCTGGTCCTTGACCAGCCTCTCGAAGCACTTCATCATTGAGGGTTGATGCTGATGTCTTCTTCGACAATGGTATGATGGTAGTGGCCTTGAAGCACTAAAACTAATGAAAGTAGTCAGAAAGAAAAAAAACCATTTAAACAATTAACAAAATCCATAAAATCTAAAGTATTCTTTTAAACATATAGGAAAAGAGCATTATAAAAGTTAATGTTGTTACTAAAATACTCATCTAAGTAAATATAGTTGTAGCAATTTTAAAAAATATTAGAGGTACATGCCTGCTGAATATTAAGGACTAAAGTGTCCCATCTATGGTGTATTGTGGCAGACATTAATAAAATTGTGTGTAGCTGATCAGGTTACTGTTACCATTCCTGCTTCCACATTTTCACCCATAATTTTTCCCTTAAAGATCATTGTATGACCAAGACACTTAGGATTGTATGATAGACAGTTAACTTTCCCACAAAATTAGTCTCATAATTTGTTAAGCAAAACATCTGCAGCTGCCACTGTATCAGTCTTGGTCATTGCACAGTTTACAGTAATATATAATCTATTATAGGAAACTATTTTCACTTGGCCTTACAGCTGAGAAATCCCTTTCCCAACAGTATCTATCCATGACTGCCACATGCAGCTGTCTGAGTCCTGAGAGTGTGTCAGAATGCTGGATTGATTCAGAGAAGGGCACAGTGTCATTCTGGTCCGTCTGAAAAGACAATTATGGCACATTCATGACAACAATAATGATAATGATTATAATAATTAAATGACCAAGGTCACTTAGATAGTCAGTGAAGAACACTGAAGAACATAGAACATGGTGGAACAGGGGTATCAGTGGCTATTAAGATAACAATAGTAAGCAAGCATACTGACATAATACAGAAGACAAGAAAAAAATAGAATAAAAGCTACAGAGCACAGGGAGTACAGAGATATGTGGGGTGATATGGTAAAACATGACATAATGAAAGGTACACAAGGAAATTAGCATAATTATGGTAAACAACAGCTTGCAGAGAGGATGGAGTAGTCCAGCCAGATATTAAGGGGCGGCCCAGGCGGGTGTTTCATTAATTTATATTCAGCAACCAGTGTATTTATTATTTGGAACATATGTTTGTCTTTATCAAAATGAGGTATGAGAAACTTCAAGAGCATCCAGTGATTTGTGTTACAGATACAAGCTCTTTCAGAGGATAGTGAAGGAGCTGTCGCAGAGCATGTTTTACATTACATTACATTAATGGCATTTAGCAGACACTCTTATCCAGAGTGACAGACAATAGACCCAGAGCATTAGGTGCCTTACTCAAGGACACTTCAGCCATTCCTGCAGGTCCAGGGACTCAAACCAGCCACCTTTTGGTCCCAAAGCTGCTTCTCTAACCATTAGGCTATGGCTTCCCATCATAGCTGTACCAAAAGGTGTCTCAATAAAATGTGCATCATCTCTGTAGTGTTCCTCTCTCTCTCATCTCCTCTCATTATCTGTAGCCACTTTATCCTGTTCTACAGGGTCGCAGGCAAGCTGGAGCCTATCCCAGCTGACTACAGGCGAAAGGCAGGGTACACCCTGGACAAGTCGCCAGGTCATCACAGGGCTGACACATAGACACAGACAACCATTCACACTCACATTCACACCTACGGTCAATTTAGAGTCACCAGTTAACCTAACCTGCATGTCTTTGGACTGTGGGGGAAACCGGAGCACCCGGAGGAAACCCACGCGGACACGGGGAGAACATGCAAACTCCACACAGAAAGGCCCTCGCCGGCCACGGGACTCGAACCCGGACCTTCTTACTGTGGGGCAACAGCGCTAACCACTACACCACCGTGCCGCCCCTCTGTAGTGTTGAAAATTAGAACAAAGAAATCACACAATTTGACCAACTGGAAGTATGGAAATTATGAAAAGACAGGAGTAAAAAAAAAAAACAGATCCCTGGGGGATACATTGCACTCTAAAATGGCTGGGTTAAAATAAACCCAAGTTCATTTGTTTTTAACCACACAATTGGATAACTACTGGACAAAACACATGCTGAGTTAATCTAACTTACCATCATACTTGCCAACCCTCCCAATTTCGGCAAGAGGCTCCCGATTTTAGCCTCTGTCTCCCGCCTCCCGATCATATTTGTTAAAAGCTGGATAATCTCCCAGTTTGGGGAAATCCCTACCGCCAAGTTAAAAATACTCCTGATTCTGTCCAATCAGAATCGTATGAAAAACACTGCTGACGTCAACTGATTTTTAACCAATCAACGACCAGAACGGCAGTCACTTCCGTAATGTAGGATTCACCCAGGCTGTCCGACATTTTTTACAAGCATTCATTCATCATGGCCACTAAACCCAATACCAAACACCAAAAATATGAATGCAAACACCAGGTTGCATGGGAGAATGAATTTCCATGGATAAGCAAATGTTCGACCAGCCAGTTACACATTTTAAAGTAAAGATACTTTAAATCAGAATATAATGGACATTTGAGTGTGAAAATAAACTAGTCTTCCATACCATTTCAGAAACAAACTGTACAACTTCCAAAGTGTTTAGTGAAATTTTGCATGACAGAGAATTTGTTTGATGAGTGTATTTGAATAGTGTGGTCGTGTCTCATCTCATTATCTGTAGCCACTTTATCCTGTTCTACAGGGTCGCAGGCAAGCTGGAGCCTATCCCAGCTGACTACGGGCGAAAGGCGGGGTACACCCTGGACAAGTCGCCAGGTCATCACAGGGCTGACACATAGACACAGACAACCATTCACACTCACATTCACACCTACGGTCAATTTAGAGTCACCAGTTAACCTAACCTGCATGTCTTTGGACTGTGGGGGAAACCGGAGCACCCGGAGGAAACCCACGCGGACACGGGGAGAACATGCAAACTCCGCACAGAAAGACCCTCGCCAGCCACGGGGCTCGAACCCGGACCTTCTTGCTGTGAGGCGACAGCGCCAACCACTACACCACCGTGCCGCCCGTCGTGTCTTAGTGCTATTTTGAATTTATGTTTGAAAGTTTTAAGTGAAAGTTTACAAGTGAATTATCTGGAAAGTGATTGATTTTGATAGAGTTTTGAGGTTTTAAGTGAAAGATTACTAGTGAGTGTATTTTGGTCATACTAAAATTTTGCATTCGAATGAATTTCTTTGTGGAGTATATTTTGATAGTATGGTAGTATTTCTCATCTCATTATCTCTAGCCGCTTTATCCTGTTCTACAGGGTTGCAGGCAAGCTGGAGCCTATTCCAGCTGACTACGGGCGAAAGGCGGGGTACACCCTGGACAAGTCGCCAGGTCATCACAGGATGGTAGTATTTATAGTGCCATTTTTAAATTTTGTTTGAAAACTTTCAAAGTAGGCGGCACGGTGGTGTAGTGGTTAGCGCTGTCGCCTCACAGCAAGAAGGTCCGGGTTCGAGCCCCGTGGCCGGCGAGGGCCTTTCTGTGTGGAGTTTGCATGTTCTCCCCGTGTCCGCGTGGGTTTCCTCCGGGTGCTCCGGTTTCCCCCACAGTCCAAAGACATGCAGGTTAGGTTAACTGGTGACTCTAAATTGACTGTAGGTGTGAATGTGAGTGTGAATGGTTGTCTGTGTCTATGTGTCAGCCCTGTGATGACCTGGCGACTTGTCCAGGGTGTACCCCGCCTTTCGCCTGTAGTCAGCTGGGATAGGCTCCAGCTTGCCTGCGACCCTGTAGAACAGGATAAAGCGGCTAGAGATAATGAGATGAGATGAGAACTTTCAAAGTTTGCAAATGAGCAAATTCCTTTGATGCATTCCGATAGGATTTTGTGGGTCTCTGTATGTATACAATATTCAGGCATGAGATTTTTCAGCTAAAAATTTAAGACTTCCCTTTCATTGTTATTATATTAAAATTCAAGACGTGTATTATTTCAGATTTTTCAGCTCTCTCATGCCTGATACATGAATCCCATAACCTATAGTAATTGATAGAACAAGATCAACAATTCAAAAACTCTTTAATTGTATAAATTTCAAATGGTTTGCAATTAATTGGGATCCACTGTTTTTATTGTTTCAACCGTGCATCATACCCTCATCCAATTGAAAATGTCATTCACGCACTTTTCTCCCCCATGAGAATTTTGAAAAGTTGGCAAGGATGTACCATAAATGCATGATAAGGTTAATATGTAAATCAGTAACTCTTATCTAAATCTTCACCTCAGTGCAGTACAAATCATACATGCAATAAATATGATTTAAACATAGACCATAGTCCTTGGAGGCTTCCAATGAAGTAAAATAATAATAATAATAATAATAATAATAGCGGTGGCACGGTGGTGTAGTGGTTAGTGCTGTCACCTCACAGCAAGAAGGTTCTGGGTTCGAGCCCCGTGGCCGGCAAGGGCCTTTCTGTGCAGAGTTTGCATGTTTTCCCCGTGTCCGTGTGGGTTTCCTCCGGGTGCTCGGGTTTCCCCCAAAGACATGCAGGTTAGGTTAACTGGTGACTCTAAATTGACCGTAGGTGTGAATGTGAGTGTGAATGGTTGTCTGTGTCTATGTGTCAGCCCTGTGATGACCTGGCGACTTGTCCAGGGTGTACCCCGCCTTTCGCCCGTAGTCAGCTGGGATAGGCTCCAGCTTGCCTGTGACCCTGTAGAACAGGATAAAGCGGCTAGAGATAATGAGATGAGATAATAATAGATTATAAATTAGCTTTCAGGGCTACTTTCAAGACACAGAGAGCTCTATTTTCTTGATGACACAAAAGCAATTTGCTGGTCAATGTCGGATTGCTTACAACCCTATTTGTGAATGTTTACTCTCCATATACCATTTGCAATAAAAAGGATTTTCTGGTGTGATAAGACATTTAGCAGAAACCCAACACTACATATCATCCTGAGACCGCCATCTCCACAGTGAAGCATCTTAGAAGAAAATCTGCTGATGAAAAGCAGTCCACCTTCAAGATACAACCACCGCCATGCTTCAGTGTGGGGATAGTGTTCTTAGGGTGATATGCCATGTTTCTTAGATCTTCGCTCTTCAGAATAGATATTAGAAGAACACCTGTTCCAAACTGTAAGGTGGTTCAACTTCCAACACTACAACAACCCTGCCAAAGCTACTCTGGAGTCTTTCAAACCAAGAATGTTAGATCTCAGTCAAATCCCAGACCAGATCAGACCTGTGGTAAAACATGAAAAGTACTGAATACTTATACAACCCCGATTCCAAAAAAGTTGGGACAAAGTACAAATTGTAAATAAAAATGGAATGCAATGATGTGGAAGTTTCAAAATTCCTTATTTTATTCAGAATAGAACATAGATGACATATCAAATGTTTAAACTGAGAAAATGTATCATTTAAAGAGAAAAATTAGGTGATTTTAAATTTCATGACAACACCACATCTCAAAAAAGTTGGGACAAGGCCATGTTTACCACTGTGAGACATCCCCTTTTCTCTTTACAACAGTCTGTAAACGTCTGGGGACTGAGGAGACAAGTTGCTCAAGTTTAGGAATAGGAATGTTAACCCATTCTTGTCTAATGTAGGATTCTAGTTGTTCAACTGTCTTGGGTCTTTTTTTGTCGTATCTTCAGTTTTATGATACGCCAAATGTTTTCTATGGGTGAAAGATCTGGACTGCAGGCTGGCCAGTTCAGTACCCGGACCCTTCTTCTACGCAGCCATGATGCTGTAATTGATGCAGTATGTGGTTTGGCATTGTCATGTTGGAAAATGCAAGGTCTTCCCTGAAAGAGACGTTGTCTGGATGGGAGCATATGTTGCTCTAGAACCTGGATATACCTTTCAGCATTGATGGTGTCTTTCCAGATGTGTAAGCTGCCCATGCCACACGCACTAATGCAACCCTATACCATCAGAGATGCAGGCTTCTGAACTAAGTGCTGATAACAACTTGGGTCGTCCTTCTCCTCTTTAGTCCGAATGACACGGCGTCCCTGATTTCCATAAAGAACTTCAAATTTTGATTCATCTGACCAAAGAACAGTTTTCCACTTTGCCACAGTCCATTTTAAATGAGCCTTGGCCCAGAGAAGACGTCTGCACTTCTGGATCATGTTTAGATATGGCTTCTTCTTTGAACTATAGAGTTTTAGCTGGCAACGGCGGATGGCACGGTGAATTGTGTTCACAGATAATGTTCTCTGGAAATATTCCTGAGCCCATTTTGTGATTTCCAATACAGAAGCATGCCTGTATGTGATGCAGTGCCGTCTAAGGGCCCGAAGATCACGGGCACCCAGTATGGTTTTCCGGCCTTGACCCTTACGCACAGAGATTCTTCCAGATTCTCTGAATCTTTTGATGATATTATGCACTGTAGATGATGATATGTTCAAACTCTTTGCAATTTTACACTGTCAAACTCCTTTCTGATATTGCTCCACTATTTGTCGGTGCAGAATTAGGGGGATTGGTGATCCTCTTCCCATCTTTACTTCTGAGAGCCGCTGCTACTCCAAGATGCTCTTTTTATACCCAGTCATGTTAATGACCTATCGCCAATTGACCTAATGAGTTGCAATTTGGTCCTCTAGCTGTTCCTTTTTTGTACTTTTAACTTTTCCAGCCTCTTATTGCCCCTGCCCCAACTTTTTTGAGATGTGTTGCTGTCATGAAATTTCAAATGAGCCAATATTTGGCATGAAATTTCAAAATGTCTCACTTTCAACATTTGATATGTTGTCTATGTTCTATTGTGAATACAATAGCAGTTTTTGAGATTTGTAAATTATTGCATTCCGTTTTTATTTACAATTTGTACTTTGTCCCAACTTTTTTTGGAATCAGGGTTGTTTAGACACTGTACAAATAGCAAATGACTAGGTATCTTATTGCTTAAAAAGGTCATCAAACCTTGAAACAAAAATGTAAAGAAAGAACCCGCACACCTTTTATAAAAAATATATATTTTTAATTCAGAAATATAATATAAGCACAATATAAATATTTTAAAAAAAGCATACATTTTTGAAGCTCAGTATGCAACTAAAATGGAAAAAAACAAGAACTGGCATTTCTTCACTGGATTATACTGCATTCTATCCTTCATTTGAGATTCTGAAACCTATATAGGCCTACACACACAACACATATTCATTAAAACATTAATTGTTACTTAAAAATTATCCAAAGGGCAATTGCTTCCTATGATCTTTGGCACCACATGCAGCAATGCTGCTTGGGCATTAATTTGATTAAGATTATATTAAATAAATTAGATTATAAATAACTATAAATACTGTATATATTATGGAATCATATCATGTCACAAATGGTTCAGTCAGTGACATACTTTTTTTGTCAAAGGTCAAAATGCTACGTCATTGTTCCTGCAGGTCACTGTGTAAGGGCAACAACAGATGATATCTAGACAGTGCGATCACAGATTGGCATGTTTTCTCTAGAGGCTGGAGTCAAACCCTGAGTTAAAAAGCATTAAATGTGTAGCTTCACAGTGCTTACATTGTGTAACACAGTTAATTTTTCTTTGGGTACATGATGCCTTCAGTGAAGGGGTACAGGCCTGGTTGTTTTGCAATCCATTTGTTGTAGTTGGTGACTTTTGTGTAGACACCTGGTTTAAATCGTTTGGCACAACCATCTCCCCAGCTGATGATTCCAAAGAGAAACATTCGGCCATTCACTTCACACACCAGAGGACCTCCTGAGTCTCCCTATCATAAGTGAAAAGAGAAGTAATACAGTGAGAAGAGTAACATTACAATAAGTAGAAGTATTTTACACAGTATTTTATAATAGCATTTTTAATATAATCTTTTTTTTTTTAAATAATCAGATGTAGTAGTAATTGATATCATACATGACAAGCATCCTCTGTCCATTTGGGACTGGCTGCACAGAACTGGTTTTCCGTGACCATGGTTCCATAGTAGGTCTCCGTTTTGCAAATACTTCGGGAGAGAATCTGAACCTGAGCCTCCTTCATGAAGCCGGAATATGTGTAGTTACTCAAAGAATAATCTTGAACAAAGAAAGAAAAAAAAAGTGATTATAGTGCAATTTCATACAATTTGGCTGTAGATTCATTATTCATCAAATTATGTACGTATCTAACATCAAATGTACAGAAAGAAATTCCAGACATTAAAATTATATCTCTGCAAATCAAACCTGCATAACACTGAAAGAATTTGTATTTGTCTTTACAGCACTGGCATGTTGGCCAAATTATAACAGCTGTATGCTTAGGCCATTCACATCATGGCTTCCCACAGATTACACAGAGCAGGTGCCAAAACCCACAGTGTAAACATGCCCAAATATAATTTCTGAAGATACTTGGGGAGTAGGGCGGCACGGTGGTGTAGTGATTAGCACTGTTGCCTCACAGCAAGGAGGTCCGGGTTCGAGCCCCGTGGCCGGCGAGGGCCTTTCTGTGTGGAGTTTGCATGTTCTCCCCGTGTCCGCGTGGGTTTCCTCCGGGTGCTCCGGTTTCCCCCACAGTCCAAAGACATGCAGGTTAGGTTAACTGGTGACTCTAAATTGACCGTAGGTGTGAATGTGAGTGTGAATGGTTGTCTGTGTCTATGTGTCAGCCCTGTGATGACCTGGCGACTTGTCCAGTGTGTACCCCGCCTTTCGCCCGTAGTCAGCTGGGATAGGCTCCAGCTTGCCTGCGACCCTGTAGAACAGGATAAAGCGGCTACAGATAATGAGATGAGATGAGACTTGGGGAGTAATTCATTGTTCATTAGGTGTCATGTCATTAAGAATCCTCACATGCTTAGAAAAAGGGTTTTGTATATATGAATATTTAAAATAATACAGTATAATTAAATAATAAATAATCTGACTCACAATTCCTCTCTAGGCCATAGCCTGCAATTTTGCAGAAGGTTCCAGAAGGCATCATGATGTGAGCTGGGGGAAGACATGCTGTCCTCACTGAGTCTGTCTTCTGTGCACACTGTCCATCGCAGTTCTCAATCTGCAACAGAGCTGAACACACAAATAGCATAACATCATTAACACAAAGTGGACTCACATACGCTGTGGAGTCAGATCAGAACTATAAGCTGATAAAAAAAAGTCATGGATAAAGAAAGGAAATTGTATTCAATATGTGTGTATGTGTGTGTGTTTTGTCTGAACCTTTGTTAATTGGTTAAATGCGTACCAATATCATTGTTATAATTCTCTTCTGTACTGTCAAAGTCCTCATGAAGCACAAGTTTGGTTACTTTAAACTTTTGCTCTTTTTTCAGATCAGTTTGATTGGTGGCATCCTTTCCCAAGTAGACAGTATACTGGTCCTTGCTTGTTCTTCTGCTGTTTGAATCAAGTAAGCAATGCAACATTAATGCATTTCATACTGTTGAACATCAAATAAATATTATATTTAATCTGAGACACGTGACATACCTAAGACGGAAGCAGTGGGCTGCGGTGAGGACCCAGCAGGGTGCGATGAGTGTGCCTCCACAGATAAACGTGCCACGTTCAAAGATGGATGCCAGCCAAGGCTGAGACTCTACTGGAGTCTTGGATCCACCTATAATCTTAAAATTCTCATTTGGCCTTCGTTCACCACATGACGTTTCTGAAAGTTTAAAACATAGCTCTTACAAGAAGAACAGTGAAGATGTACAGTTTGAAATGTTACTTGAGTATTTGAAAAACTAGATTTGTTTAGGATGTCTTACCAGTGTCCTGAATTAGGGGATCTGGGTGGGACAAAATTCATACAGAAAAACATAGGAAGTAATAGTTAATCAGTTATTCTGTATATCCTGTATTAGTTCCATTATTTATACAAATATTAAAATAAAAATAATGGCACTTTTTTAAAAACTCACTTGTCTTTTCTTCACATTGTTGAATATCACAAAATTTGGGAAATTTCCGGATACCTTTCCTAACCCAGCACCATGGCCCAGGTTTGTTATTTGGATTTCTGCAAAAATGCCACAGATGAGTCACAATCACCACTAAGTGCAAATCTAGGAACTTGTTCTAATGCAAAACATGACTCACAGACTGATAGAGCAATCTTATGATTATTTTAGGGAAGAAGGATTTCTCACGTCTAGTTCCCACGCACAGTAACCATAATAGCTTAACTAATATATTCATTTTATTACCCAATTTTTCCCCCAATTTATTTATTTTTATTTTCAGAATACACATTTAAATGAAGGCAAAGGTACTTTATGGCACTTTACTTTTATAAATGATCTTGAGCACTACCTGCAGTAATTATGTGATCCAAGTCCTTTGGAAACAGCTTTCGGTCCTATCTTATAAATCTGATCCCAGTAGAGACATTTGTATCCTCCGACTGCTACAGAGGTAGTACCTCTGTATTCATTCCCATTACTGCCTTCAGCAAGGCATTCAACATCTGACAGAGAAGACAATGAGAATACCATTCAGGATGGTGAACATACCTAATTCAATCTAATTCAATTTGTTTTAAGGGGAGATGAGTTTATGACAGTGAGTTTAAAAAATTATAGACTTACCATGCTGTTTAACCTTTTTTACTGGTTCAATGGCATTCATTATCCATGGCCAATATTTTTGGTTAGATGGCTTAAAGAGGAAGGAAGGAAGGAAACCAGACAGAAAAAAGTCAATGACACAAAGTCTGATAAAATTAGTTCCTTAATTTTGGAAACAAAAATTAATAGTTCTGCTTTTTATTCCCCACCTCAGCAACATCATAAAGTGAACATGTCAGTAATAATGAAATCACCAGCCACATTTTGACCACAAACTGTTGTTTGACTTATATGGAGATTCTGAAACACACACACACACACACACACACGAAAACAACTGCAACTTTAATATTGTACACTGGAAACATCAGAAGAATGTTTTACAGAAGTATATTCGATAGATAGATAGATTAGATAGATAGATAGATAGATAGATAGATAGATAGATAGATAGATAGATAGATAGAATAAATAAAATATAAATTTGTGCACTTATTAATTTAGGTTATGCAACCAAGTTTAGTAAAAACAACTCAAAGAACAAAGGCAAACTTTCCGTTAAAATGTGTTGAATAAACTGCAGTTTAGCTTTGAAACTATTTGTCTTTTTCATCATGTTAAACATTGCAAATGAGATGGATATTCAAGACATTCATGAGCATTGCAGCAATATACTATTTCACAGTAGATATTTAAGGAATTTCAGTGCTGCTCTTTGCTGTAAGTTTGTACAATAGGTAAACATTTGCAGGAAAAAAAAACAAAGAAAAAAATTATTTTGTGCTCTTATACAAAATATAACAGTATATTTTTGAATGTCATATGTTTGAATGTGAAATAAA
Source organism: Neoarius graeffei (assembly GCF_027579695.1). Lineage (NCBI taxonomy): Eukaryota > Metazoa > Chordata > Actinopteri > Siluriformes > Ariidae > Neoarius > Neoarius graeffei. Next base: position 59,193,111 of record NC_083575.1, on the reverse strand, counting down.
ATATAAAAGCATATGCTTACCGTTCAGAAATCAGTTTTAGAGATTTTCCTCACAGTTGGTCCCTGGGGCTGTTTTTGCTCTTTGACTCGTCACTGGAAACTGGATGTTCCCTTTGATGCGACTGGTTTCTAGATTGCTGGTTGCAGACTTTATATTGTACTAAGAGCTTGTGGTTGGCTGTGAGAGGCGGGACTATAGGAGACAGTTTTTTTTAATAATAGGAGGCATGTGTATAGGATATACTGAAGATGGTAAGTGATGATTCATGAGATGTGAGTCAAGACACTTCCTACTTTCAATATTCTAAATATGTGTAGGAAGAAATGTTCCTAGTATTGATCTCTTCACTAATATTGACACCTTTTTTTGGCTAGTTCCTCATCTCATACAACATAATTTTTAATTATACATAAAGACAACGAAACAAATACTTGCCACAACATGCTTTACATTAAACACACACACACACACACACACACACACACACACACACACACACACACACACAGAGTTGTGGTCAGAAGTTTACATACAGTGACATGAATGTCATGGCAATATTTGGGCTTTCAGTAATTTCTTTTAACTGTTCTTTTTCTGTGGCAGAATGTACAGCATACATCTTTAATAAAAAAAAAACCACTAGAATGTAAAAAGTTTTAATTTTCTTTGAGTTTTCTGAAATCAACATAGGGTCAAAAATATACATACAGCACACCTAATATTTGGGTAAAATGTCTCTTCGCAAGATTCACCTTGACCAAACATTTTTGTTTACCGTGGACAAGTTTCTGGCAGAATTCTGGTTGGATATTTCATGATTCTTCATGGTAGAATTGGTAGAGTTCAATAAATTTTTTTTTCTTGACATGGACTTGACTTATAAGCACGGTCCATATATTTTCAATAGGACTGAAGTCAGGACTTGTTTTAAGCTTAATGTTAGCCTGCTTTATTCTCCACAACCAGCTCTGATGCGTGTTTGGGTTCATTGTCCTGTTGCAACTCCCAAGTCCCAAGTTGTGTTCAAGTTTCTGATGGTTTATGCTGAAGAATTCTGAGGTAGTCCTCCTTCTTCATTATTCCATCCACTTTGTGCAATGAACCAGTTCCACTGGCAGCAAAACAGCCCCAGAGCAGTTCAAAGAAATTACTGAAAACCCAAAAATTCCAATGACATTCATATCCAAGATGACATTGATGTCACTGTATGTAAACTCCTGACCACAACTGTGTGTGTCATATATATATATATATATATATATATATATATATATATATATATATATATATATATATATCCTGTGTAGTGATATTGGGTACAGCAAAAAATAGAACTGAGCCTTTTGCACAAATAGATTATAAGTCATGCAATACACAATATGCTTAGGAACGCACGTTTGTATATATTTATTTTGACCTTGTTTGTAAACTATCAGTGACTCAGCTGTTCGGGACAACCTAGGTGCCAGAACAGAGAAGAGCCTTGATGCATGCCTTCCGTGTACCCTGAGAAATGGTAGGACCAGTCCAATAGTGCTAGATGATCAGAAGGAACATGGTGCAGTGCAGGGTGTGATAAGTGCTTTGAGGTAAGTGGGTATTGCTCTGGTTTTTTTGCTTTGTTGGCAAGCATCAGTGTTTTAAACCTGATGTGGCAAGCTACAGGAAACCTGTGGTCAGCGGTTTCTGAAATACTCAAACCAGCCCATCTGACACCAATAACTACCCCATGGTTAAAGTCTCAGAGATCACACATTTTACCTATTCTGATGTTTGATGAGAACATTAACTGAAGTCCTTGACCTGTATCTGAATGAATGCATGCACTATGCTGCGGCCGCATGAGTAGCTGATTAAATGACTACATGAATGAACTACTTGAGTTAATCTGGACTTATATAAACAGCATTAAGTATTCATTCTTTCCTGCTGTGCTGTTGTTTATGGTAATATGGGATAGAGATACGGGGATTTTCAGGACTGAGTGATCATGAAGCCAAATGACATCATTGTGTCCTCACTGGAGACGTGTAGGTGCTTGCATGTATTTCCTGTTCAGCATATCATAAAAGTTCCAGGGTTGCATTTAAAGATTGAACTTTTTGTTTTGTTTTTAATTTACTGTATGCCGTTTGTTAATTAAAATTTTAACAATAATCAGTTTAATGTATATAGTGTCTTTCTGAAACCCAAAGTCACTTTACAGTTACAAAAACAAACAGGAAGAAAAAAAAAATCAATAAACACACAAAAGTGTAACACAATAAAAAAGAAGGAATTTAATATCTAAAATATAATACCAAACTTTGTTTAGAAGAATTAGCTCAAATGCATTAATTTTCAAGTAAAAAGCATTGTGATTTGTGAAACTTCTGCTTTCTATTGATATGTCACAAAACGTAGTGACAAAAGCCTTCAATGTATTAGTTATTATATGATATAGCGAGGGAGCAATTTTATATTTTAAATTCCTTCTTTTTTATTGTGTTAGGATTTTGTGTGTTCATTGTAAGCAGACAAATAGCTTGTAGGTGTGAAATCCTTATCATAGAGTTTCTATTAATTTTGTCTTTAGTCATTGTTAGTTGGTAACTATATTTGGTATACATAAAACATTTTATAATACCCATGCCTTTTCATATTAGCAGTGTATTCTTTATCATAAGGAAACATCTTGAATGTTCAGTGAACCAATCTGTCATCATCCTGTCAAAACAGACTCCCTGTGAAGCTAATAAATCTATATGTGAAGATAAATGAAAACTGAACAAAACACATGGGTAGATTAAGGCTGCAGAACTGTACCACCTTTTTTTTTAAACATATTTTGAAATCTGTCTGTGGTATTTTTGAGAAGGGGCGGCATGGTGGGTTCTAGCCCAGCGGCCGACGAGGGCCTTTCTGTGTGGAGTTTGCATGTTGTCTCCGTGGGTTTCCTCTGGGTGCTCCGGTTTCCCCCACAGTCCAAAGACATGCAGGTTAGGCTAATTGGTGGCTCTAAATTGACCGTAGGTGTGAATGTGAGTGTGAATGGTTGTCTGTGTCTATGTGTCAGCCCTGTGATGACCTGACGACTTGTCCAGGGTGTACCCCACCTCTCGCCCATAGTCAGCTGGGATAGGCTCCAGCTTGCCTGCGACCCTGTAGGACAGGATAAGCGGCTGCAGATAATGGATGGGTGGTATTTTTGAGAAGAACAATCTTCTTGAGTAAAGATGCAACTTCTTAAGACAAATGTATTATAATTAAACAGGAAGTCTGGTTATACAGTATATAATTGCTAGAATGATATCCCTATGAAACATTGCGATAGAAAAGTAATTTAAAACAGATTTTAAAATGAGTTTTAAGTCGTAATTCTCCCTTGTAGTCCTATCAAAATAACTGCTGTGTGATCTGTACCTCACATGCAGTCTTGATTGACCCCTTTGTTATTTTGTTTATTGTTTAGTGCCTCTGCCCAGACTCCCTTTATAATCCACTATCTACTATTCCCCCACGTAGACTCTTGAGCCTATACACATTTTAATCCAAACATATACTAAAGGATAACCAACATCCTGCTATACACTATACAGGAAGGAGGATTAGATGGGTTAGGCCTACTGTATGGTGCCTTTCATTCAGGCTTAGGCCTTTCGATATGAACATGGATTGAGTAAACATGTAATATACTTAACATTTTAAATAGACAGACAGACAGACAGACAGACAGACTGACTAACTGACTGACTAGTTGATTGATTGATGATTTGAACCCTCAGTGGAAACTTTTACAACAGTTCCAAACACTTTGTAGCTGGTTAACAAAACATGCATACAATGCACGTGATTATAGCATTATTTTTGCACAGGGATTGTACTATTAAGGATGTTCAGGACGTCATCGGTTCACTCAAATTCGACTAAGGAGTCATTTCCTTCCTCAATTGGAGAATCACTATTTACATGAAATCGGAAAAGGGTGCCACTTCCGATTCCTAGTCTTGGGCCGGTATCTTGTTTATCCGTGGCACAATTATCTGTCATGACATGGCACAAAGACCTCATTTCCTTTAGACTACTTTGTAAAGTGTAATTTTAGTGGAAGTGTCTCAGGTTGGGCGGAGGATATAGAAACCAGCAAACAATTGTTCTTATGCAAAACATGACTCACAGACTGATAGAACAATCTTATGATTATTTTACAAAGTTTGGGTGGGGAACTTTACAAAGTTATGTCCGTCCATCCGTGTTTTTGTTTCCGGGCCATATCTTTAAAACTACTGAAGATATCTTCAGGGGCGGCACGGTGGTGTAGTGGTTAGCGCTGTCGCCTCACAGCAAGAAGGTCCAGGTTCGAGCCCCGTGGCTGGCGAGGGCCTTTCTGTGTGGAGTTTGCATGTTCTCCCTGCGTCCGCGTGGGTTTCCTCCGGGTGCTCCGGTTTCCCCCACAGTCCAAAGACATGCAGGTTAGGTTAACTGGTGACTCTAAATTGACCGTAGGTGTGAATGTGAGTGTGAATGGTTGTCTGTGTCTATGTGTCAGCCCTGTGATGACCTGGTGACTTGTCCAGGGTGTACCCCGCCTTTGGCCCGTAGTCAGCTGGGATAGGCTCCAGCTTGCCTGCGACCCTGTAGAACAGGATAAAGCGGCTAGAGATAATGAGAAGATATCTTCATGACACTTTGTATACATATCAAGCAACATGTGAACTTGTGCCTTTTGCCATTTTGGATTTTTGAAAAAAAGTATTTTTCAAATTTTTACATAAAAAATAGATTTTGACTTGGTTTCTAAGAGCAGTGTTTGTTTCCGGAGCATATATCCAAAACTATTCATGATACAGATTTAAAACTTGGTAAACATGTTAACAAGGTGATGTAGATGTACCTTTTCATACTAAGAAATTTGAGAAATTTTAATTTTTCATGTTTCCATGGAAACAATTTCAGACTTAGTCTTTCAGGTTAGTCTTAGGGGTAGGTTTTGTTTCCGGAGCAGAACTTGAAAACTATGAGTGGTATGGTCTTGAAAGTTGGTATATGTGTTGATTAAGTAATATACATGTGCCTTTTGACACTAAGATGTGAGAAATTTTAATTTTTAGCTCATCTGGACCAAAGGTCCGGTGGGTTTATGCCATGGGCTGCTGAGGTCAGTGTAAAGAGGTAGGGTTGGCTTCCTGCAGCAGAACTTGAAAAATGTGACAAATAATATCTTGAAACTTGATATATAGTTGGTATATAGGGTGGGGGATATAGAGGACTCTGTCTTCTTGTTTCAGTTTCCTATGCCTATTAGTGTTATTAATTTGGTAAGATTGGTTGACTGGGGAATTGTGTAACAGAGTGAACAAGAGAATGTGAAATTAATTTCATAATTTTACATAAAAAAGTGCAACATTTATTTCCAACTAAAGATGAGTGAACTTCAGAAGTACATGCCAAATATAGCTACAGTACTGACATGGTGTTGTGGGAATGACTCAGATTCTAAGGTACTCTGTAACGTATATTCCTGCTTATACAGTACCTTGAAAAATATTCATACCCCTTGAACTTTTCACATTTTTCCACCTTACAACCACGAACTTAAAAGTTTTTTATTGAGATTTTATGTGATAGACCAACACAGAGTAGCACATAATTGTGAAGTGAAACGAAAATGATAAATGGTCTTCAAAATTTTAAACAAATAAAAATCTGAAAAATGTGGTGTGCATTAGTATTCAGCCCCCCTGCGTCAATACTTTGTAGAGCCACCTTTTGCTGCAATTACAGCTGCAAGTCTTTTGTGGTATGTCTCTACCAGCTTTGCACATCTAGACACTGAAATTTTTGCCCATTCTTCTTTGCAAAATAGCTCAAGCTCAGCCAGATTGGATGGAGAGCGTCTGTGAACAGCAATCTTCAAGTCTTGCCACAGATGCTCAATGGGATTTAGGTCTGGACTTTGACTGGGCCATTCTAACACATGAATATTCTTTGATCTAAACCATTCCATTGTAGCTCTGGCTGTATGTTTAGGGTCATTGTCTGGCTGGAAGGTGAATCTCCTTCCCAGTCTCAAGTCTTTTGCAGCCTCCAACAGGTTTTCTTCCAGGATTGCCCTGCATTTAGCTCCATCCATCTTCCCATCAACTCTGACCAGCTTCCCTGTCCCTGCTGAAGAAAAGCATCCCCATAGCATGATGCTGCCACCACCATGTTTCACAGTGGGGATGGTGTGTGCAGGGTGATGAGCAGTGTTAGTTTTCCGTCACACATAGCGCTTTGCATTTAGGCCAAAAAGTTCAACTTTGGTCTCATCTGACCAAAGCACCTTCTTCCACATGTTTGCTGTGTCCCCTACATGGCTTCTGGCAAACGGGACTTCTTATGCCTGTCTTTCAACAATGGCTTTCTTCTTGCCACTCTTCCAAAAAGGCCAGATTTGTGGAGTGTACGACTTATAGTTGTCCTGTGCACAGATTCTCCCACCTGAGCTGTGGATTTCTGCAGCTCCTCCAGAGTGATCATGGGCCTCTTGGCTGCTTCTCTGACCAGTGCTCTCCTTGCTCGCTCTGTCAGTTTAGGTGGACGGCCATGTCTTGGTAGGTTTGCAGTTGTGCCATACTTTTTCCATTTTTGAATGGTAGATTGAACAGTGTGGAACGGCACGGTGGTGTAGTGGTTAGCGCTGTCGCCTCACAGCAAGAAGGTCCGGGTTCAAGCCCCGTGGCCGGCGAGGGCCTTTCTGTGCGGCGTTTGCATGTTCTCCCCGTGTCCGCGTGGGTTTCCTCCGGGTGCTCCGGTTTCCCCCACAGTCCAAAGACATGCAGGTTAGGTTAACTGGTGACTCTAAATTGACCGTAGGTGTGAGTGTGAGTGTGAATGGTTGTCTGTGTCAGCCCTGTGATGACCTGGCGACTTGTCCAGGGTGTACCCCGCCTTTCGCCCGTAGTCAGCTGGGATAGGCTCCAGCTTGCCTGCGACCCTGTAGAACAGGATAAAGCGGCTAGAGATAATGAGATGAGATGAGATGAGATTGAACAGTGCTTCTTGAGATGTTCAGAGCTTGGGATATTTTTTTATAACCTAACCCTGCTTTAAACTTCTCCAGAACTTTATCCCTGACCTGTCTGCTGAGTTCTTTGGTCTTCATGATGCTGTTAGTTCTTCAGTGTTCTTTAACAAACCACTGAGGCCTTCACAGAACAAGTGTATTTATGCTGAGAGTAAATTACACACAGTAGGACTCTATTAACTAATTAGATGACTTCTGAAGGCAATTGATTGCACTGGATTGTATTTAGAGGTATCAGAGTACAGGGGGCTGAATACTAATGCACACCACATTTTTCAGATTTTTATTTGTTTGAAATTTTGAAGACCATTTATCATTTTCGTTTCACTTCACAATTATGTGCTACTCTGTGTTGGTCTATCACATAAAATCTCAATAAGAAACTTTTAAGTTCGTGGTTGTAAGGTGGAAAAATGTGAAAAAGTTCAAGGGGTATGAATACTTTTGCAAGGCACTGTAGTTCAGTGTTTATTGTCATGTGCACAGTAAGGACATGTTCTCTTGCACTATGAAATTCTTAGTTTGCTGTCCACCATGAATGCCAATTACAAATAAATAAATTGGCGGAAGAAATAATACAAAGTAAAGGCAACGTAGTGCAAAATAAAAGCAAACAAACAGTATAGTACAAAATAAAGGTAAATGTAGTGCAAAATAGGCAGTATAATACAAGAATAAGGCAATGACCGGACATATAGCAGCGAAAAAGGGCAGTAATGTGCAAATAAATGTAAACGGTTAGGAATGCACACGTCAAACAAGCACAGTACATTATTTACCTGCGACGATGATCTGATCTGGCATCAGTTTAGCTTCTTCTACGGTGGTTCATAAAGACGTTATTTTGTGTCGGGAAACTGGTCCCAAATCAGTTACAAATGTAACTAAAGCCTACATTTACACTACGCATGCGCACTACACTTGTTTCGATTTCGACTCGGGTACTAACGTTAGCTAGGTAGCTTGTCTGTCTTGTTGTTGTCGTCAACAGCGTATAATAGAGAATTCTTTGTTTTCCGTATTAATTTATACCTAGTTTGTGACTAATCTTCATTTTAAAGGGCTTTTCTTTTACAAATGGTGTCATGGGAAGCTGACCTCGCTAGCTAGGTCGCTAGTTGTAGTTAGCATCATTGCTAATTGACTGGCTGCGGGGCGTAACATCAAGTTGTTTACGTTTAGCTATCGAAGTCAGCTAGCTGTTTCTCAAGTTGTCCTTCAAAGGTCTCCTTTCAAAATGAAATGGATATCGTAGTTATTTTCTATGAAACAACACATTCAATTATTAAGTTCTTCAAATTTCGGCTGGTTCCATCAAGCTAGCAATACAGACTGGTAACTCAAGCTTAGCAAGGGTAAGATCATGGAAGCTAACGTTGGCTAGCTAGCATTGACATTAAGCCTAAAACACTGAAAGGATAACGTGTGCTGTGAGCTAACTTGTGATTAATGAAGTTCTTGTTGGTAATATGTTAATAAACAGGTAATTAAAATGAGCTAGCTGCAATGTTTTACCTTAAAATCCTTCTGTATAGAGCATCTGATATATGCAGCTTTTGCGATAAAGGTTGTCAGAAACAAGCTTGTGGCAGAAATGTCAATTCTCAAATGAGTAACAGATAATTTATTTGTGCTATGAACAGATGGAGAAACCACCTTTCAAACAGACTCAAGTCTGTGGAGCCTGGGCTATGAAAGAGAGATTGGGAACTGGTGGCTTTGGGCATGTCTATCTGTATCAGCATCAGGTGTGTAATTTAGATTTGATTTATTTACTTGTCTTAACTGTTCCTTTCTCTTCAACATTCAACTAAACTGTCTAATTCTACTGCTGTATTGCTTTCAGTTTTTCTGTGCTTGATATGATATTGATCTGATACTGATCTGAGATCCTCTTAGTAACCAACTGTGTTCCAGCTTCTGTTGTATTTTATGAGAAATATCAGTGGCAGATGTTCTTTAATACATTTTGTGTCTTGGATACAAAATCTGTGTTGTGTCTGTCAACAGCATACCTAATCACATTATAAAACGTGTCGGTGGATGGGATCAGAAAATTTCTAATCAGACCTGAGCTAATGTTTCGGGACAGCACCAGCCCCAATACCAGTATTAGATCAGATTAGATTAGATAAGATAAAACTTTGTTGGTCCCTTTGGGAGGGTTCCCTCAGGGAAATTAAGATTCCAGCAGCATCATTACAGATAAACAGAGAAAAGAAATAGAGAAAGCTTTTAGATAAATTAAAATAAATTAAGTATTTACATATACAAATATAAAAGAATAAGATATGGGGAAGAGAGGAAGGGGGGCGCAGCAGGAAGGATATTGCACATTGTCCGGTATTGCTTATTGTTAGGCTAGGCTACTGCTCCTCCCCGTTCTCTGTCCTCCTGTTACCCCTCCTCCCCCCAGAGAGGAGTTGTACAGTCTGATGGCGTGAGGGACAAAGGAGTTTTTGAGTCTGTTCATCCTGCACTTGGGAAGGAGCATTCTGTCACTGAACAGGCTCCTGTGGTTGCTGATGACGGTGTGCAGAGGGTGACTGGCATCGTCCATGATGTTCAATAGTTTGTCCATAGACCTCTTCTCTGCCACCGTCACCAGAGAGTCCAGCTTCATGCTGACCACAGATCATGTATTGGATCTGTAATTAATTTCTTAAGCATTCATGGTGCAGTTGTGGTCTGCTGGGTTACAAAACAGAATCTTTTGTATTTGTTTTGTATAAAAATCTAATCAAAGCCATTAAAATAAGTGATAATTTTTTCCCCCATTTTATACAGGAAACAGCTGAGAAAATTGCTGTGAAACTTTGTCGGCTTGAACTCAATGCAAGGAACAAAGACAGATGGAGTCGAGAGATCCAGATAATGAAAAAGTATGTGTGAATGTGTGTGTGTGTGTGTGAGATCAGCCATAACATGAAAACCACTGACAGACGAAGTGAATAACATTTATTATCTCATTACAATGGCACCTGTCAAGGAGTGGGATGTGTTAGGCAGCAAGAGAACAGTCAGTTCTTGAAGTTGATGTGTTGGAAGCAGGAAAAATGGGCAAACGTAAGGATCTGAGTGATTTTGACGAGGGCCAATTTGTGATGGCATAGCACAGACTGCTGAGAAATTTAATGCTGGCTAAAACAGAAAGGTGTCAGCATTAAGTTTTTCAGCAGTTTGTGCTACAGTAGCTCTTCTGTGGGACCGGACCATATGGACTAGCCTTAGTGCCCCATGTGAATCAGTGAGCCTTCGACACCCATGACCCTGTCCCCGGTTGTCCTTCCTTGGACCACTTTTGGTAGGTACTAACCACTGCATACCGGGAACACCCCACAAGATGTGCCATTTTAGAGATGCTCAGACCCAGTCATCGAGCCATCACAATTTGGCCCTTGCCAAAGTCGCTCAGATCCTTACGTTTGCCCATTTTTCCTGCTTCCAACACTTCAAGAACTGGCTGTTCTCTTGCTGTATAATATATCCCATCCCTTGCCAGGTGCCTTTGTAATGAGAGAATCAATGTTATTCACTTCACCTGTCAGTGTTTTTAATTTTATGGCTGATTTGGTGTGTCTGTTTGTCATGTTATGTGGACACGAGTGTTTTACTGGGAAATACACCACTCGTATTCTTCATGTGAGCTACATCTGGGACATGCAGAACCAAAACCATGATCTAAATCTCTATATGTCATTTGTGAGGAAATCGATTAATTTTGATAAACTTGGGTACTTTTTGTTTGTGAATGTGTCTATATAATTGACAGATTCGCAAGCAAAATATATTCACTCTGATGTTTCACTCCGATGATCTCAGTCATCGGAGCAAAATATCAGAAGTTATTATACATACAGGACACTTTTTGATGGAATAAAAACATGTTCTATTCCCTTCTAGCGGCTTTCATTCATTTGGTTTGATATCATGCAGTATTGTTAGCATATCGCTTATTCTACATGTATTATGTCACTCAACCTAACGGAGAATGAGCACTGAATATGGTTTACGATATTACATGGTTGTCGAGACAACATGATGTCACATGTCGGAGCTGATGCGGATATTCAATGAGAGTTTTCTGCTGTGCATGCTGACGGTGCCCGCAATAAACTGTTGCAGTGAATTGAAAATGCCATAAGATACGTATTACACACACAACTTCTGCACTAGTGAGCGACTGACAATTTGTAAACAAACATGGCTGCCAGGTTTGCTTCGTTAAATGCAGAAGATTTTGAGAGAATTTAGAACTTTGATTTTTTTACATGTACATTGGATTGACCCCCTGTTCTTAACTTTTTGTAAAATCTATAATTGTTCCGTTGAATGTGTATGTATTATAATAATATTGGCTGCCTTTTTTCGTGGTATATCAGATTTATTCCATTCAGCTAGCATGATCTTGAACTCGTCTTCAACTTGTTCAATATCATGCTAGCTGAATGGGCGGCATGGTGGTGTAGTGGTTAGCGCTGTCGCTTCACAGCAAGAAGGTCCTGGGTTCCAGCCCAGTGGCTGACGGGGGCCTTTCTGTGTGGGGTTTGCATGTTCTCCCCATATCTGTGTGGGTTTCCTCCGGGTGTTCCGGTTTCCCCCACAGTCCAAAGACATGCAGTTAGGTTAACATGGGATGGCCTTGGGCTGAAATGCCCAAGAGTGGCAGTGCGAACATATGCAGCAGCTAAGCTCTCCTATGATGATGAACAAAATTTCATTCTACATTTGTGCTGTGACAGTAAAGGCATTCTATTCTATTTCACAAAAAAAAGCCAGCCAATATTATTTAAATATGTCACTCAGATCCGCAATGTATGTCATATGAAAAATGAGTTTTTACACAAGAGAAGATAAACTTCATATCTTCAGGTCAACATATCCTCACGCCAACGTGTGAGGATATGAAGTTTATCTTCTCATGTTGAAAAGATAACACACACCACAAACAATTTTAGACCTGGATGATAAAACAATAGTGATATGTGCCGCTGATAGATGCTTCATCAATAGCAGTAATAAAATTGTTCAATGGAATGTCTGATATTCACTTAAATGCATAAAAGGCAAACCACCAGTTTTTACTACTGAATAGTACTGAATTTCTCTTGGTAGGTTGAACCACTTGAACGTGGTGACAGCAAGGGATGTACCTGAAGAGATGAAACACATTGCCTTGAATGACTTGCCTCTTTTAGCCATGGAGTACTGTTCCAGGGGAGACCTTCGTAAGGTGCCCTGATACATACTTTTATTTTGTTTATCTTATCTGCAGTGCTTCAGATTATTATAATCGGGCTTGGAAAAGGTGGCCTTTTTTAATGCTGTTATATCATCACTTTTTTTTATTGTAGTTATTAAGCAAACCTGAGAATTGCTGTGGTCTAAAAGAAAGTGAGGTGCTCAGTTTACTCAATGATGTCGGTAATGTATTACGTTTGAGTCAACACCTTCCAGGTTTTGCAGTATTTTCATAGTTTATTATATAAATTTGTGTGGAGCTAAAGCCATTATTGGTATTAACAGGTTCAGGAATTCAGTATCTTCATGCAAACAAAATCATTCACAGAGACTTGAAACCAGAGAATATTGTACTTCAGGAAATCAACGGAAAGGTATCTGTTTGTTCGTTTGTGTATATATATATATATATATATATATATAAACATCTGTAAAATGTTCTTACTCTGGGTACTTGTGTTTTTAGCTGGTCCACAAGATAATAGACCTGGGCTATGCAAAAGATCTGGATCAAGGGAGCCTTTGCACATCGTTTGTGGGCACTCTGCAGTATCTGGTGAGTCTTTCATAGTATCAGTATCACGTCTTGAGATGTGCCTGAAACCTGGTTCTGATCTGAAATGAGTTACATATTTTAAAATATGGTGTACTGATAAAGACTGATGTGCATGGTTCTGCTGCTGGCTCTGCAGAATTAGTTTTTTTCCCCCTTGTCCGGGTCACTTAGATTTACGCTTACCGTTACAGTATTTAGCAGATGCCCTTATCCATAGCAACTTATCCAGATTAGTTGAATAGAATACCAATAAGTTAAAATATTGTTTGCTTTCATTATTAGGTTAATAAATCTTGGAGCAAATGTGTTAATAAAATAATGCTAATAATACTGTACTAATATCAAGTTGTTACATGTAGCTAGCTAATTTGTGACCGCAGGAACAGGTGTGAAATATGTGAAGGCATTTTTCCTTATGTACAGTAAACAAAGCCATGCTGATTCTGTTCCTTATAAATTATGTTTTGTTTTCTTACACAATAATGAGTAAAGTACTAAACCAATCTGCAGTATTAAAGTGCATATTCTGGACCAATTTCGTTTTTTTTTTAATATGAAAGTATGTCCCTTTACACACTCATCCAGAAGGGTAATTTTGCACAAGGCCATCTGTCTACAGCAGAAAAAAAATGCGTCAATGTTTGCCGGAAAATTCAAATACAAAGTTTTTTCAGAGGCGGACCAATTCGCCTCAAATGGCTTGATTTCAACTGAATTTTTCTGGTATTACACAAGGTAAAAACATTCCAGAGAATGCAGAATGTTACAGATATTTGACCAAAGTTTAATATAAAATGGGAGAATTACATTGATCTACCCAACCACGCCCCTCCAGGTGTCACTGCCGTCACCCACGTGAGCATTGAAGTCCTCCAGTAGAACAATGGAGTCCCCAGTCTGAGCACCTCTCAGTACCTCTCCCAGGGACTCCAAGAAGGCCGGATACTCTATACTGCTGTTTGTGCCTACGGGCCGAATAACAGCAAGAGCCCCCTCCCCAATCCGATGGCTCAGAGAGGCGACCCTCTCGTTCACTGGGGTAAACTCCGAGACATGGCGGCTGAGCTGGGGAGCTATAAGCAAGCCCACACCAGCCCGCCGCCACTCACCATGGGTGACTCCAGAGAAGTGGAGAGTCCAGCCCCTCTCGAGGAGCTGGGTTCCAGAGCCCGAGCTGGGTTCCAGAGCCCAAGCTGTGCATGGAGGTGAGCCCGACTATCTCTAGCTGGTACCTCTCAACCTCCTGCACAAGCTCAGGCTCTTTCCCCCCCAGTGAAGTGACATTCCATGTCCCAACAGCTAGCCGCTGTGTCCGGGGATCAGGTCGTCGAGGCCCCTGCCTTGGACTGCCGCCTAATCCACACTGCACCGGCCCCCTACGGCTACCTCTGTGGGTGGTGAACCCACAGGAGGTCGGGCCCACGTCACCACTTCGGGCTGAGCCCGGCTGGGCCCCATGGGCAAAGGCCCGGCCACCAAGCGCTCGCATACGAGCCTCAACCCTGGGCCTGGCTCCAGGGTGGGGCCCCGGCTGTGCCATACCGGGCGACGTCATGGTCCTTGATTGATTCTCCATAAGGGTTTTGGTGAACTGCTCTTGGTCTGGCTTGTCACCTAGGACCTGTCTGCCTTGGGAGACCCTGACAGGGGTGTAATGCCCCCGACAACATAGCTCCTAGGATCATTCAAGCACACAAACCCCTCCACCACAATAAAGTGGCAGTTCTAGGACCCGAGTGGTGTTTTGTTATTGGACTTCTGTGCTAGTCACGGTTTGTCCATAATGAACACCATGTTCGAGCATAGGGGTGTCCATAAGTGCATGTGGCACCAGGACACCTTAGGTCGGAGGTTGATGATCGACTTTGTTGTTGTTTCATCTGATCTCCGGTCCGATGTCCTGGACACTCGGGTGAAGAGAGGGGCTGAGCTGTCAACTGATCACCACCTGGTGGTGAGTTGGATCTGCTGGCGGAGAAGGAAGCTGGACAGACCTGGCAGGCCCAAATGTATGGTGAGGGTCTGCTGGGAACGTCTGGCCGAGCACTCTGTCAGGGGGGTCTTTAACTCCCACCTCTGGGAGAGCTTTTCCCAGCTTCCGAGGGAGGCGGGGGACATTGAGTCTGAGTGGACCATGTTCTCTACCTCCATTGTAGACGCAGCTGTTCGGAGCTGTGGCCGCAAGGTCTCCGGTGCCTGTCGTGGCGGCAATCCCCGAACCCTGTGGTGGACACCAGAAGTAAGGGATGCCGTCAAGCTGAAGGAGTCCTATTGGGCCATGTTGACCTCCGGGACTCCTGAGGCAGCTGATGGGTATCGGCAGGCCAGGCGTGCCGCAGATCGGGCAGTTGCGGAGGCAAAAACTCGGAACTGGGAGGAGTTCGGGGAGGCCATGGAGAAGGACTATCGGTCGGCCTCAAAGAAATTCTGGCAAACCGTCCGGCGCCTCAGGAGGGGGAAGCAGTACTCTGCCAACACTGTTTACAGTGCGGGTGGGGAGCTGTTGACCTCGACTGGGGACATTGTCGGGCGGTGGAAGGAATACTTTGAGGATCTCCTCAATCCCACCGTCATGTCTTCCATTGAGGAGACTGAGGCTGATAACTCGGAGGTGGACTCGTCCATTACCCAAGCTGAAGTCACTGAGGTGGTTTGCAAGCTCCTCAGTGGCAAGGCACCAGGGGTGGATGAGATCTGCCTTGAGTATCTCAAGTCTCTGGATGTTGTGGGGCTGTCTTGGTTGACACGCCTCTGCAACATCGCGTGCCGGTCGGGGACAGTGCCTCTGGAGTGGCAGACTGGGGTGGTGGTCCCTCTTTTTAAGAAAGGGGACCGGAGAGTGTGCTCCAATTATAGGGGAATCGCACTTCTCAGCCTCCCAGGGAAGGTTTACTCCAGGGTACTGGAGAGGAGAATTCAACCAATAGTCGAACCTCGGATCCAGGAGGAACAATGCGGTTTTCGTCCTGGTCGCGGAACACTGGACCAGCTCTATACCCTTCATAGGGTGCTCAAGGGTTCGTGGGAGTTTGCCCAACCAGTCCACATGTGCTTTGTGGATCTGGAGAAGGCATTCGACCGTGTCCCTCGTGGTATTCTGTGCGGGGTGCTTCGGGAGTATGGGGTTCGGGGCTCTTTGCTAAGGGCTGTCCGGTCCTTGTATGAACGGAGCAGGAGTCTAGTTCACATTGCCGGCAGTAAGTCAGACGTGTTCCCAGTGCATGTTGGACTCCGGCAGGGCTGCCCTTTGTCACCGGTTCTGTTCATGATTTTTATGGACAGAATTTCTAGGCGCAGTCAGGGGCCGGAAGGAATCCTGTTTGGGAACCACAGGATTTCATCTCTGCTTTTTGTGGATGATGATGTCCTGTTGGCTTCTTCAAACCAGGACCTTCAGCATGCACTGGGGCAGTTTACAGCCGAGTGTGAAGCGGCTGGGATGAGAATCAGCACCTCCAAGTCTGAGGCCATGGTTCTCGACCGGAAAAGGGTGGCTTGCCCTCTCCAGGTTGGTGGAGAGGTCCTGCCTCAAGTGGAGGATTTTAAGTATCTCGGGATCTTGTTCACGAGTGAGGGAAGGATAGAGCATGAGGTCGACAGGCGGATCGGTGCAGCCTCCGCAGTGATGCGGTCGCTTTACCGGTCCATCATGGTGAACAAGGAGCTGAGCCAAAAGGCGAAGCTCTCGATTTACCGGTCGATCTACGTTCCGGCTCTCACCTACGGTCATGAGCTTTGGGTAATGACCGAAAGAACAAGATTGCAAATACAAGTGGCCGAAATGAGTTTCCTTCGCAGGGTGGCTGGGCGCTCCCTTAGAGATAGGGTGAGAAGCACAGTCACTCGGGAGGAGCTCGGAGTAGAGCCGTTGCTCCTCCACATCGAGAGGAATCAGCTGAGGTGGCTCGGGCATCTCTTTCAGATGCCTCCTGGACGCCTCCCTGGGGAGGTGTTTCAGGCATGTCCCCCCGGGAGGAGGCCCCGGGGAAGACCCAGGACACGCTGGAGGGACTATGTCTCTCCGCTGGCCTGGGAACGCCTCGGTGTTCTTCCCGAGGAGCTGGCCGAGGTGTCTGGGGAAAGGGAAGTTTGGGCTTCCATGCTCAGACTGCTGCCTCCGCGACCCGGCCCCGGATAAGCGGATGAAGATGAGACGAGACATTGATCTTGTTCCTGAATTTACCCGTGATATGCACTTTAAACTGAGCAATTGTTTCAGCACAGTTCTTTGTAAAAGCAGTGGCATTCTAGAGAACTGCTGGTTTAACATGTAAACATGTGATTTTGTTTCAGGCCCCAGAGTTATTTGAGAGCAAACCCTACACAGTAACTGTGGACTACTGGAGCTTTGGTACGATGATTTTCGAGTGTATTTGCGGTTTTCGTCCATTTCTACATAACTTGCAACCTGTGCAATGGTATGTGGCAACTTCACACCATGACTGTTAGATGATTAAGCATGTGAAAATTTAAGACTCTTAAACATTCCTCTTTTCTGCAATGTAGTTATGTCACTTAGCTGTGCTGTGTCTGGGATGCTGATATTGCTCAAATTGCCAGGATGTTATGTAAGGCATAAAACAGGACACTTATTCTCGTCACACTGTCGCATCAGACTGTCCCGTTGTTGGATATTTCCACATAGGGCTGTGCGATATATCGAATATACTCGATATATCGCCGAAAATTCTGTGTGAGATACATAAAATTATTATATCGTAACTATCGAGTATTTTATGGTCATCTTCCGACTTGCGTTTGTTTAAAACCTTTTCCGGTAGTTTTCTCCCTGTCCCTCAGGCAGTAACGTGAGAGGCTGCCTAAGGGTAAAAAAAAACAATAACGTCACGCACTCGCCAACCAATCCCAGGTGACATCTCAGTGCTGAAAGGAACTTCCGGGAAGATTTTCTAGTTTCGGTTGTGTTGCCAGATTGGGCGGTTTTAAATGCATTTTGGCGGGTTTTGAACATATTTTGGGCTGGAAAACGTCAGCAGTATCTGGCAACACTGCCGGCGGGAAGATTTCCTAGTTTCGGTTTACAGCGCTGACTCAGTTCGTGCAATCGCTGGTGTTGCATAGGCTACCGTGTAAACTCTGTCAATTTCAGCCACAAATTAAAAATGGAAGCAGACAAATTGGTTCCTAAAAGAACTAGTAAGGGGTCAGTCATCTGGCATTTTTTGGATATCGCGAGGACGACGTGGAACAGCAAATGCCAATTTGTAAAGTGTGCAAAAAAACCTGTCATCACGAAAGGCAGCAGCACTACAAATATGTTCCATCACCTGAAAACTCACCCGGTACAGTATGCAGAGTCTCTTAAACTCCGAACTACTTGCCCACGAGCTAAACCCCACCCCACACACACACACACACACACACACAAGCTAAACAAATGACTATAGCGGCCTCGTTCTCCAAAGCCACCCATATGAGAAAACGAGTCAGAGATGGAAAGCTATAACGGATGCAATCACTAACTTCATTGCCGAAGATATGATCCCAATTAGTATAGTGGAAAAACCAGGCTTCCAAAAATTACTAAACACACTCGATCCCAAATATGAGTTGCCTGGTCGCAGACATTTTACAGAGAAGGCAATACCGGAATTCTACACATCTGAGAGGCAGAGCCAGAAAACATTCAGTTCAAAAGTGTGCAAAAAGAGAAATTATGTTTTGCAGATCTCTCTCTTCTCTCCCTCAATCTCTCTCTCTATTGTGAATGTTCCAGTGGTTCTCAGTAGTCAGGTTAATAGCTTGGAGATCTATTTTTTAAAATAATTTAATGAAAGAGCGCTTTTCTTATTTAGGCTAAATGTTTTTCTCAGTGTTGAGCTTGCACTTTATTGATTTGAGCTCTGAGCAGCTCTGTATTGTATTGCCCCTTTGTTGCAATTTTCAAGATTGTTTTTGCAGTTTGTGCCACATCTTTGTTGAATAAAAATAGTCTTATTTCAATTCAATTGTGATTAATCACTAACACATCACACATCATCACATTATCTCTAGCCGCTTTATCCTTCTGCAGGGTCGCAGGCAAGCTGGAGCCTATCCCAGCTGACTATGGGCGAAAGGCAGGGTACACCCCGGACAAGTCGCCAGGTCATCACAGGGCTGACACATAGACACAGACAACCATTCACACTCACATTCACACCTACGGTCAATTTAGAGTCACCAGTTAACCTAACCTGCATGTCTTTGGACTGTGGGGGAAACCGGAGCACCCGGAGGAAACCCACGCGGACACGGGGAGAACATGCAAACTCCGCACAGAAAGGCCCTCGCCGGCCCCGGGGCTCGAACCCAGGACCTTCTTGCTGTGAGGCGACAGCGCTAACCACTACACCACCGTGCCGCCCTAATCACTAACATGAAAATTTAAAATTTGTTGTTGAAAACCACCTGTAAAATTAACCAAGAATGTTATTTAATCTGCAGGGATTGTAGTGAAAACAGTAAAGAGTAAAAGTTAGATTTCATGGGGTCCTTTAGAGGAGATTTAAATATATCGAGATACAGGTATATATCGTATATCGTGAAATGGAGAAAATGTATCGGGATATTCATTTTTTCCCATATTGCACAGCCCTATTTCCACACGTTTGAAAGTGTCTCATACTACAGGAATTTGCCAATGATTGATTATGCAGTTTTATTAACAAATGATGCTAATTTTTAATCAGTTTATAATTTACTGCTGTGGAAGTCTGTGAAATAAGTTAGTCTCATCTATCACTTACCTTACAGCAGCTATAAACAGCTGGTCACTCACCATTATTGTATTATTACAGGTTTGTGTAGACTTTTTATATCCACTGTATGCTGTACCACTTTTCTAGTATTTAATGCATTCCTAAACCCATATTGACCATATGACCCCGAATTGACATTCTGAATTTTCTGCAACCCCTAGCCTTGACCATCCTACTTTATTATTTTTTTTTTATTCCAGATTTAATATAGGACTGCTGTACCATTTTTACATTGTATTATGCCAGTAACATACATATGTGTAACATAAATTATGAAAAATCAAAGGAATATCCCTTGCACAGAGTTACCAGTCTAGTGAAGAGTGTTGTGGTGTTATAGGAAAAGCCACACTGGGGTGGTGCATTATGGGCCGGGCTGAAGCAGCTTGTTTTTTACCTGAAGCATGATTCTGCATGCATGTACAGAAGCAGCAGAAAAGCCAGCATCATTATCATTCACACATTCGCTGCTTATCTTATGTACCGAAAGACCTAATCACACTGGAGCTACATCCTCATTTTTCTAATGTTACAAATTTAAATGCACTCCTTCAGTACAGATTTTAGGAACATCTTCTATACAACTGCGAATATAGCTGCAAAATTGTACACAAATAAGTGATTTAAAGATTTAATGTATGAAAGATATGTTATGATTTAGAAATGTTTCTGTGTAACTTGTATGTTGAGTACAATATGATTCAGTATTGTACAAATAGTTAAAGTGTACGCCTGGAGGAACGTGAGGACATTCAATTGATTTAATATTTCATAAAAAGTGGTATAACTGATAAAAAGGAGTTATGTATTTAGTATTACACTTTGCTGATCCAGAGGCACCCATATCAATTCAGTCTTAATTTGCTTCTCAGTTAGTTTGACACACACCATTCTACAGTGGTGCTTGAAAGTTTGTGAACCCTTTAGAATTTTCTTTATTTCTGCATAAATATGACCTAAAACATCATCAGGTTTTCACACAAATCCTAAAAGTAGATAAAGAGAACCCAGGTAAACAAATGAGACAAAAATATTATACTTGGTAATTTATTTATTGAGGAAAATGATCCAATATTACATATCTGTGAGTGGCAAAAGTATGTGAACCTCTAGGATTAGCAGTTAATTTGAAGGTGAAATTAGAGTCAGGTCTTTTCAATCAATGAGATGGCAGTCAGGCGTGAGTGGGAACCCTGTTTTATTTAAAGAACAGGGATCTATCAAAGTCTGATCTTCACAACACGTTTGTGGAAGTGTATCATGGCACGAACAAAGGAGATTTCTGGGGACCTCAGAAAAAGCGTTGTTGATGCTCATCAGGCTGGAAAAGGTTAAAAAACCATCTCTAAAGAGTTTGGACTCCACCAATCCACAGTCAGATTGTGTACAAATGGAGGAAATTCAAGACCATTGTTACCCTTCCCAGGAGTGGTCGATCAACAAAGATCACTCCAAGAGCAAGGCGTGTAATAGTCGGCAAGGTCACAAAGGACCCCAGGGTAACTTCTAAACAACTGAAGGCCTCTCTCAGATTGGCTAATGTTCATGAGTCCACCATCAGGAGAACACTGAACAACAATGGTGTGCATGGCAGGGTTGCAAGCAGAAAGCCACTGCTCTCCAAAAAGAACATTGCTGCTCGTCTGCAGTTTGCTCAAGATCATGTGGACAAGCCAGAAGGCT
Source organism: Neoarius graeffei (assembly GCF_027579695.1). Classification (NCBI taxonomy): domain Eukaryota; kingdom Metazoa; phylum Chordata; class Actinopteri; order Siluriformes; family Ariidae; genus Neoarius; species Neoarius graeffei. The sequence goes on along the minus strand of NC_083575.1, from coordinate 59,171,822 downwards.
GTTGGAAAAATGTTTTGTGGCTGGATGAGACCAAAATAGAACTTTTTTGGTTTCAATGAGAAGCGTTATGTTTGGAGAAAGGAAAATGCTGCATTCCAGCATAAGAACCTTATCCCATCTGTGAAACATGGTGGTGGTGGTAGTATCATGGTTTGGGCCTGTTTTGCTGCATCTGGGCCAGGACAGCTTGCCATCACTGATGGAGCAATGAATTCTGAATTATACCAGCGAATTCTAAAGGAAAATGTCAGGACATCTGTCCATGAACTGAATCTCAAGTGAAGGTGGGTCATGCAGCAAGACAGCGACCCTAAGCACACAAGTCATTCTACCAAAGAATGGTTAAAGAAGAATAAACTTAATGTTTTGGAATGGCCAAATCAAAGTCCTGACCTTAATCCAATCGAAATGTTGTGGAAGGACCTGAAGCGAGCAGTTCATGTGAGGAAACCCACGAACATCCCAGAGTTGACGCTGTTCTGTATGGAGGAATGGGCTAAAATTCCTCCAAGTCGGTGTGCAGGACTGATCAACAGTTACCGGAAATGTTTAGTTGCAGTTATTGCTGCACAAGGGGGTCACACCAGATACTGAAAGCAAAGGTTCACATACTTTTGCCACTCACAGATATGTAATATTGGATCATTTTCCTCAATAAATAAATGACCAAGTATAATATACTAAGTAACTTTAAAAACGCACAATGGAATTCAACATGATATCACTTTAGATCCATGCATATATTTGAAATTTATGATATTGTATGTAATGCACACACATCTTGAAACATCGATAAAGGACATTTATTGTCAAACTCAAGAATTAATTCACAATAAAAAAATTCAAAGTGACAGTTGGTCCATGTTCACGAAATTACAGGTTCAGTATCGTGTATGACCTCCGTTTGCTTGCAACAAGGCGTTCACTCTTCGTGGCATAGACCTTATCAGACCATTGATCTGCCTCTGTGGGATCGCCTGCCATGCTTCCTGAAGTGCTGTTTTATCAATGTGCGTTTTTAAAGCTACTTAGTGTATTTTTGTCTGGTTTGCTTAACTGGGTTCTCTTTATCTACTTTTAGGACTTTTGTGAAAATCTGACGATGTTTTAGGTCATATTTATGCAGAAATATAGAAAATTCTAAAGGACCCACAAACTTTCAAGCATCACTGTAAATTAGTGCAACCGTTGTATTTTAAAGGGACCTGGTTTAGTGAAAGTATACACGAGTAACACTTTTTTGTGCATCTGGTCTTTGTAGTCACTTTTATTTTTTTATTATTATTATTATTATTATTATTATTATTGTGCTCTAGGACAAGCAAAGTACGTAACAAAGGCCCAAAAGACATCATGGCTGTAGAGGATATGAATGGAGAAGTGAGGTTTTCAACTCACCTTCCTTATCCAAATAATCTCAGCAGGTGACAATATGCCAGACCTTCTGTTTGAAATTTGTACAAAGTGCTAAACATCTTTTAAGCTGGGTGTTTGTGATCCTAAGCGTGAAAGTGAGTGATGTTTAATGTTCTGTACAATTAGTACACTGTTGGAGCCTTTGGAGTGTTTGCTGCAGTTGATGCTGAAGTGGGATCCGGTTCAGAGGGGAGGAGTACAACAACCTGATACTAAACAGCCGCAGTGCTTCTCACAACTTGATCAAATACTGAACCTGAAGGTCGGTTGTTCAGATTCCAGTAACTACACAAAACTCCTACATGTGTACTGTGTTGTATATTTAGTGAGTGCTGCCAGCAAATGTTGACATTTTATTTATATAAAATTCCAAAAAAGTTGGGACAAAGTACAAATTGTAAATAAAAATGGAATGCAATAATTTACAAATCTCAAAAACTGATATTGTATTCACAATAGAACATAGACAACATATCAAATGTCGAAAGTGAGACATTTTGAAATTTCATGCCAAATATTGGCTCATTTGAAATTTCATGACAGCAACACATCTTAAAGTTGGGACGGGGCAATAAGAGGCTGGAAAAGTTAAAGGTACAAAAAAGGAACAGCTGGAAGACCAAATTGCAACTCATTAGGTCAATTGGCAATAGGTCATTAACATGACTGGGTATAAAAAGAGCATCTTGGAGTGGCAGCGGCTCTCTGAAGTAAAGATGGGAAGAGGATCACCAATCCCCCTAATTCTGCGCCGACAAATAGTGGAGCAATATCAGAAAGGAGTTCGACAGTGTAAAATTTCAAAGAGCTTGAACATATCATCATCTACAGTGCATAATATCATCAAAAGATTCAGAGAATCTGGAAGAATCTCTGTGCGTAAGGGTCAAGGCCGGAAAACCATACTGGGTGCCCGTGATCTTCGGGCCTTTAGACGGCACTGCATCACATACAGGCATGCTTCTGTATTGGAAATCACAAAATGGGCTCAGGAATATTTCCAGAGAACATTATCTGTGAACACAATTCACCGTGCCATCCTCCGTGTCATTCGGACTAAAGAGGAGAAGGATGACCCAAGTTGTTATCAGCGCTCAGTTCAGAAGCCTGCATCTCTGATGGTATGGGGTTGCATTAGTGCGTGTGGCATGGGCAGCTTACACATCTGGAAAGACACCATCAATGCTGAAAGGTATATCCAGGTTCTAGAGCAACATATGCTCCCATCCAGACGAAGTCTCTTTCAGGGAAGACCTTGCATTTTCCAACATGACAATGCCAAACCACATACTGCATCAATTCCAGCATCATGGCTGCGTAGAAGAAGGGTCCGGGTACTGAACTGGCCAGCCTGCAGTCCAGATCTTTCACCCATAGAAAACATTTGGCGCATCATAAAACGGAAGATACGACAAAAAAGACCTAAGACAGTTGAGCAACTAGAATCCTACATTAGACAAGAATGGGTTAACATTCCTATCCCTAAACTTGAGCAACTTGTCTCCTCAGTCCCCAGACGTTTACAGACTGTTGTAAAGAGAAAAGGGGATGTCTCACAGTGGTAAACATGGCCTTGTCCCAACTTTTTTGAGATGTGTTGTTGTCATGAAATTTAAAATCACCTAATTTTTCTCTTTAAATGATACGTTTTCTCAGTTTAAACATTTGATATATCTATGTTCTATTCTGAATAAAATATGGAATTTTGAAACTTGTACATCATTGCATTCCATTTTCATTTACAATTTGTAGTTTGTCCCAACTTTTTTGGAATCGGGGTTGTGTGTGTGTGTGTGTGTGTGTGTGTGTGTGTGTGTGTGTGTGTGTGTGTGTGTGTGTGTGTGTAAAAAATATATGTTTGTTGTAGGTCGTACACATCTTGAACATGACCACAACCGGGCTTCATTCTTTCCGTCTGAGCCCTGAGGAGACCCTTCATTCCCTGCAGCAGGGCATCGAGGATGTGACAAAAATTGAACAAGGGAATCAAGAGCTTCTGCAAGAGACAGGAGTCATGCTGGATCCGAGAAAGCCTGCAGCACAATGTGTTCTGGATGGAGTCGTAAGAGGGTTCTAGGTTTTCTATTTTGTCTTTCTCTTTGGTTTGAATCTCTCATCTGATTCCTTGCTTTTTCACCTTTGGGTAACAGAGAGGATGGGACAGCTACATCGTGTATCTGTTTGATAAGAGCTTAACCAAGTACACTGGACCATTTACTGCCAGGCCTCTTCCAGAGAGTGTGAACTTCATCGGTGGGTATATACAGAAAGATTGATATTTGCCATTTTGCATTATGTGAAACTAATGATTCCTTTTCCTCTCAGAGTGGTTTGCTCTAGCTTTAACATAATTCAAATCAAAATGCTTTGGGAAAAGTAAACTACAGTATTACAAGGGCAAAAATGGCAAACTGTTTTTTCGCCTTTATTGTAATGTCTCTCTTTAACATGGTTTTTATGTTTGAGCTTTTGTCAACATATCTTAAGACCCGTGTTTTATCTTGTTGTTTCTATATTTATCAATTTTTAGTACGTGAAACCAAAACCCAGCTTCCCTTGAATGCCCTTAAGAAAGTCTGGGGTGAGGCAGTGAGCTACATCTGTGGCCTCAGGGAAGACTACAGCCGCCTTTTCCAGGGCCAAAGAGCTGCCATGTATGTCAAGTATATGAAGTATATGATGATGTTCCATAACTGGTTAATTAAGGGTTATGCTTCCTTCTCAGGCTTGATCATCTTTGGTCTGTTCATGTTATGTGTACATTTCTATAGGTTGAGCCTTCTTCGGTACAACACCAACCTCACTAGATACAAGAATCTGATGTTTTCATGTTCACAGCAGTTAAAAGCCAAGCTTGATTTCTTTAAGAGTAGTATCCAGTATGACCTGGAGAAGTACAGTGATCAGATGCAGTATGGAATATGTAAGTCCTGGAATTATTTCTTTTTGATTTCCCTTGAAAAGCCACATTTAATCATTTTACTTGTTTGTTTTTAATCGGATATGTTTGTTTGCAGTTAAACTCAGGTGCCAATGTATTGTCCAGTAAATATGGTAATTAAAGCTTGACCGAAAAGTTTTATTTATTCTGTGTAGCTTCTGAAAAGATGCTAAAGGCCTGGCAGGACAATGAAGGGAAAGCTGCTGCGTTTGGACAGGTATGTTTATAAATTAGATCTAAATAATTATTTCTTTCGCAGTCCAAATCCTGCGCTCTGGTTGGCTGGCGAGTGGGTCTGCATCCTACGGTACGGACCCCAGTTACAGACCTCTGGCGACTCGCTCGTTCACAACAACAACAAACATAGTAGCAATTTTTGTCAACATTTATTTTAGCATTTCTCAGGAGAATAGCATTAATTTTACAGCATGGATAGCGATAACGACAGTGTTCACAGCGAAAGCGAGTTTTACTACCCTGAGGAAGAAGAAATAAAATAAAACATTTCAGGAGAAAGCTAAAAACCTGTAACTTGCTAATGCCGAGCAAAAACATGGCTGAATCCTGAATGACTTCCTATTTGTATAAATAGGGGACTACATAGGCAGCAAAATGTAGGGTTTTTTTGTTTTGTTTTTTTTCCTGCCATGGAAGTGCACTTGTTTACTGAGGAGGAAGCAATCTGCATTACAGCCGTGAATGAGGAGTCAAAATGGCGGCTCGGCTCGATTTTCCCTTTCGGGCGCTCTCGTTTTCTGTTAGAATTTGGTAAAGAAAAAAAAATTATTTACCAGCTTAAGGTCGGTCCGTATGGTGAAATACCGTGACCTCGGCCTTGAATACTGACCTCGGCCCAGAGGGCCTCGCTCAGTACTTTCAAGACCTCGGTCACAGTATTTCACGATACGGACCTCCCAGCTGGTAAATAACATATGTATGTTTCCTTTAGCCTTCAGTTTAAACATGATCAGAAAAGTTGTGCAATGACATTTTCTGTAGTTCAGTGGTAATGACAGATTTATGCTTTTTTTAAAAAATTTTTTTAAGGTTGCAGAGATTGGCCATCTAGATGAAGAAATTATGGCTTTGCACTCTGAGATTGTGGAGCTTCAGAGAAGTCCTTATGCCCGGCGCCAGGGAGATGTCATGGAGCAACTGTAAATATTCTTTTGCACTTGTCCTGTTATAAACTTGTCTAGATATTTTTTCTTAATATTGCATTAATTTATTTTTAGTGAGGAGAAAGCCATTGAACTCTACAAACAACTGAAAGCAAAATGCAAAAGTAAGTAGTTTTACGAGAACCTTGAAAATAATCTGTCTATTGACAAACCACAGATTAAAAAACATGATATGATTAAGCACTAATCTTGATGGAAGAGGAGTAGAGTTCCTCCGGGTGCCCACAAACTTCTGATGCTGTTAGATAACTTCTTTTCCACATGAACACTCAACCACAGACGTAAGCAAATGGTGAAATTCTTCTGCATTTAATCCATCTGAAGCAGTGAATACACACGCGCACACCACAAATGAGCAGTGAGTGCGCGCGCACACATACCCAGAGCAGTGGGCAGCTATGCAGGGAGTGGGGAGCAGTTGAGGGTTAGGTACCTTGCTCAAGGGCACTTCAGCCCAACTTTCAGGCCATGGCTGCCCTATGTTAACCTAACCTAACTGGGAGCACCCGGAGGAACCCCACATGCAAACTTCACACAGAAAGACCCCCCATTGGCCACTGGGCTTGAACCCAGAACCACCTTGCTGTGAGGCAACAGTGCTAACCACTACACCACCGTATAGGCTGATGATGATGGGTGCCCATGAAGGCATGTTGATTCCCTTTTGAATGGAAATCAGGAAGGGAGCATTTTAAAAGGCTTGACAGATTTTCACAACAGCCAGTAGCTGGTATCCATCATGCCAGTTTTTTTTTTTTTTAACAACTGTAACTAAGCTGCCTAGGGCCTGTTCACACCTGGAATTTTTCATGGATCCTGAGTGATCAGGTCACAAGTGATCAGCTCTAAGTAGAGGTGTGAGCAGGGTCAAATGTGTCCCCAAGATGTGTTGGGATCCAGTCACTCGGACCATATTCTGATGTGCTCTGGGCTCCATCTGGCCACAACAACAGGCAAAATAGATTCTCATGGATGGAGTACACATGTAACATGCTGTCCGATTTCCATTTGGAAAAAAATTGAAAAGCCCAAAGAGAGATTACGAGTGCATCAAACAGCTTGTGTGATTTGTTTGCCTGCAACACGCCAAGTAACAGACCCAATCTGAATTGTACTGCATTCTGTATTTCTTCTTTCCATTTCCTGCAGACTAGGCACAGGAAGTGTGTTGCTGCTTTCTGCTGGTTAAAAACAACAGTGCATTTGGTCTTTGCAAATAGACATGATGTACATGTTTATTTGCATATAGAGCAGGGAAGCGAGATCCGATCACAAGTGGTCACTTGAAACGCGTGTGGAGATGCGTTCTAATGCCAGGTGTAAACTGACATACTGAGAACGGTCCACTTTTGATTGGATCAGCCAAGACACATGTTAATGCAAGGTGTGAACAGGGCCTAAATAATGCCACCATCTTTCAACACACACGGAATAGTTTGTAAAGGGAATAACTTTGGGGAAGCTGCCTCAAAACTACACAAATGATTCATGTTTGTTGCTAACTAGCTACTACTGTAAAGTGATACCCACCTTAAGTTTATAGATGGTGGGACATAAGCCTTCCAGGTAGCATTTAATTGTATGAATACAGGATTAATAATTAAAATGATTTCCTATTTCTCAGTAAAATATGAATATCTGCAAAAGACATTTTACTGGCAAACTGGAATTCACAATGCCAAGAGACTTGTACAAGAAGCTGTAAAATGCCTGTTTTAATTTCATGGTCATGTTAACTCTTGTATTTTTGTTCTCCACAGTGAATGACTCTCAGCATGGCTACAGTGACAGTTCTGAGATGGTGAAAGTAATTGTTCAGACTGTACAGAATCAAGACAAAGTACTGAAGGATCTTTATGCACATCTCGGGTAAATAATTAAAGCCATTCATAACCTGAAACAGAAACAACATGACCTTTACCTTGTTGCTTTTGCTCAGCTTTCACGTCAGTGTAAAGGTTTCCTGTCATCCAGGTTGTGTTGAATAATTTGGTGAAATGTTGTGGTGTCTAGACTAAATTACTCAAACTGCAGATGTTCCATCATTCATCCTCCAAGCAGCAGCAGCAGCTCTACTGAAAAGCAAGCATTTCCCACTGTTTAAACACTGTGTGACTCACACCTGTAAGGGGAATACCAATTCTGCATTCAGTTTTATTATGAATCTCATCCTGTTCTCATTATTTTTATGTTCTGGTTGCATCTGATGTCTTAGGACACCAAGGTCCCATACATTTCCAGCTTTAAAGGTGGAGTATGAGATTTTTTTCAGGAGTATTTTTTTTTACCATATTGCTTGAAAAGCTCCTCACACCCATGTTGCAAGCAGTACAATAGAAGGTTTGACCCAAAAACGAAATATTTTAATCCAGTCTACAGTGTAAAATAAAGGAAAAACGCCATCCAATCATATCGAGGTACCACCTCAAAATGATTGGATACTGACACGTCAATCAGACTGAAGCCCGCGAGCAGCCCGGCCCTTCTGTGTGTGTGTGTGTGTGTGTGTGTGAGAGAGAGAGAGAGAGAGAGAGAGAGAGAGAGCAGCCCCTCCCCCAACCCGCACGCTGCGAGCAGAGTGTCACAGGATTTTCTCAGTGCGCTCCCTCCAAACAACGGGGATTTACACGAAAACAGAAGGAGATATTCACAAAATTCTTTGACAGTGAGTGCCACAAGGCTCTCCTGAACACACTGATGTAATTATTTTGTCTATAGTGTAAAAAATGAGGTCACTAGAGCGAGTTAAAAATGAGTGACTTTTCTGCCAAGTTTATAATGGGAGTCTATGGGGCTGCGCGCCTGTGCTCTCCTCACTTTCAGGCTTCTCATTCAAAAACTGTAAATCCTATCGTGTAGGTAGACACATTGTGTGAATCAGGACAAGTGTGGCTGCTACTTTTGAGAAAAGTGTGTGTGTGTGGAGTGAAAATTGGGGCTGAAAACACAGTTTAAATGAGAAAGTTTGAGCTATTTTTCTAAGCTCTCTACACTCTAACTTAACGAGCTCCACTGGTGTGTAACGCAATAGACACCCATTATAAAGCCGGAATTTCTCAGGCTTTATAAGGGGGAGGGGGGGTGGAGACGCGGGGGGTGGGAGCATGGCGAGGGTGGGCGTGTTTCTTTTCAAAATATGGCTTGCGGGAACCGTTATTCCAAAATCTCATACCCCACCTTTAATCCACAAACTTATTCACAACACTAAGTTGCCTTATCAGTGTTTACCTGGATGCCAACTTCAGTGGAAATCAAAACTGAAAGGAAAAGATTAGATCAACAGAGAAAAACTAAAAAAAAAATCTCCTTTTCTTATTGGAGCTATGTCTGAAGTAATTGTGGTTAATTGCTTTTCCCACATGGAAGAACACCTTCAAGGGAGCAGGATTGCGCCAGGGTTTAAAAAGAATTTTTGGTGGTAGAAGCTGAATATGTGAATGATGAATGAACCCTTTATTATCACCGGTCACAAGTACCAGCGAAATTGACCATCAGCCTGTCCTTACATACACACAATTGACAGAGGGGAAGTAACAGGACAGGAAGACAGGGATGAAAAGAAAAATACAGAGTAACATGAGGAGAGGGGAGGAAAAAAAGCAACCCCCACACTATGCTCCTGTGAGGAGTACAGTGTGGGAACATTAAAAAAAAGCCTCAGCACATAAGCACAAAATAACACAAGTACACTTTACAACATGAAAACTCGGGACTTGAGAGGGGGAAGGGGGGGTAAAAAAAAAAACTTTTTGCCATGGACTATACAAGAAGTCAAAAAAGAAACTTTTTTTTTTTTTTTTGATTGTTTTGACATTTACCCAGAAACCAATGCAGGTGGATGGCTATGTTCTACATGAATTACATGATCTGTGATTAGAGCACTAAGCTCTGAGTCCATGGACAAGAATTGTAAAAAATTGAGGAAAAGCTTGTGCTTATTCAAACTGAACCTTTCGCCAAAAGAGCAAGCAGATTCAACTGGAACACCAGACTCTCAATCTGAGGAAGGCAGCGTGTGCAAAACACTCTGATAGTGACCTAAAGTCCAAAGGATCAGACACCAAAGCATTCGAACATTTCTAGGAAGAGAAGACAACTGATACATTCTGACAAAGTTTCTCAGAAGTGTAAGATAACATCTTTATAGCTGAATAAATAATTATGCGCTCACAGCTTTGTAGTAACAGTTTGGGGAAGGCCCGAATATGGGTGTTATGGTCAAGTGTCGTCAAACGTTTGGTGATGTAGCATGTTAACAACTTGTAACTAATTTGTAAAGACGCTGCTTCTTTTTTGCCAGTAAAATTTTGCAGAGCAAACAGAAGATTATTGAATTATTCCCGAAGATTGAAAAAACTCTGGAGAATATTAAGGAAGCAGATGGCACGGTTATGCAGATGCAGATGAAGAGACAGAGGGAGTTCTGGCACCTACTAAAGATTGCATGTGTGAGTATTGCACTTTAACTGATTTCATATAAATTGAGCCACTGACAGTTGATGCAAACAGCTCGTAGTGTTTGGCTGCTTCATAATAGTGCTGTGTTAAGTAAGTAGGGAACGTGTGTATGTTTACAGGCACAGAACACCACCCGAAGCCACAGTGCAGATGTATCTCCTTCACTCTCTGTCTGGCATCCTCAGCCACCCTCACGCTTGCCCATGTTCCTGTCAGCTTCACAAGACACGTAACTCCTCACTGCACATGTTAACACAGAAGGGCAGGGCTCGAAATTAACTTTTTTTCTTTGTGTCCCCCAGTGGTCCCGAATTCTGTGTTGTATTGTTCCGAATGGAAGCAATAGTGTCCCCATTTTTTTCCTCTCTAAAATAACCAGTGGTTAATATTATCATATGTAGTTACTATTATATTTGTAACTATGCAATTTTGAACCCTTTATATCATTTTTACAATAAGTCACAAGACACAAGCGACACATGTCCAATACATCATCTACTTCAAAATTACAGTTATTGCATTTTCAGTTTATTAAACTTTGGCGATCTCACTGTATGAATAGATACCCGTTTATTTAAAGGGGCCAACTAGCTCATTCAGAAAATGTTTCAACTCACTACATCTGCAGTACACTTTAGTTGAAAATAAGACCCCTTTTATGTTCATTTCATCTACTTATACCTTGAATATCTGTTGGCACTTATAAGGCCAACTTATAATTTTCACCATTACCGTTATCCATTTTTATGAACTTTCCGTTATCCATTACCGTTATCCATTTTTATGAACTTTCCGTTATCCATTTTTATGAACTTTCCGTTATCCATTTTTATGAACTTTCGCTGCCGGGTGCAAACGTTAGCAACATCAGCATAGTGCCAGGGTCCGTGTATCATCCGATCATTCAAGTATTCCATTTAATCTGGAAAACGATGATACACGGACCTGCCAGGTCCGAGCCTAGTTGTGCTGCTGACTGACTAAACTTTCTGAACTAGAAAGACACCAAGAAAACTCACTTATTCTGTTGAACGGTATCTTCCGTCAATATCATCCACATCATTCCTGTTGTATTTTATAACGTGTCTAACAGTGTTCATTCAGTTCATTCAGTTGCTAGCGTTGCCTGCAGACCAGGCGATGACACTTTGGATCCTGAAGGTCCCGGAGACGTTATGTCTGGGCTTTCAGTTTCTTCCCCGCGGTCGGTCCGCTTCAACCACTTAAGCATTTTTGTTCTGGCAAGAGTCGGCGCAGCGTGTGCGGTAGCAATTCCATTCCAAGTCCATATAATGCGGACTCCGGCCGAAGATTCTAGAACAGAATGCGCTGCTCTGTAGCCTACGGATGCAGGTGCATCGAAAGTGTAGCTACTATGTATTTTTCGCTGTTAACGTTTTAAAATTAAAATTGACAAATTAGGTGAATGTCTACGTATGTGTTACGGCTTTGTAAATAATATTAATGTAGAACTTTTTTTCTAGATCTATTTTTTTCCATTGTCCCGGGATTGTCCCAGATATGATAATTTTGTGTCCCGATGACATTTTTTATGGTCCCCGGGACATCGGGACACCGTTAGTTTCGAGCGCTGCAGAAGGGCTGTGTTTTTTATTCCATAACTGACTTTATATCATGTTTTCCAGTGAAACAGTCAACCATCTGCTGGAGGAGAATCAGAAGTACTTAAGCCAGCTCACAAGTTTGCTACAGGAGACAAATGAGGAGAAATCGGAGAGTATAATGGTAAGTTCAAAATCTTTAGTATGCTTTGTCATCTAAGCCAGTGTTTCTCAACCACTGAAGTGCCATCTAGTGGGCTGCAAATTTTTCTTCAAGTGGAGGCTAATTTTTATTCATAGTAGGGTACAGTTGCTGGGTTGCATCCGACATCACATTAAGCTACAGTCACGTTACAGCTTGCGATGGGTTATCGATGAAAATGAGACATTTTGATGACGATATACACGTGAGCTAAAAGTTGTGGTCACACAGCAGGTGAACACTTGACTGTCACGCCTTTGCGCGCTCGAGTCTGGCGCAGCTTGAGCGGCCGTGCACGCACTTGGGACCCAGTCGTTATAGGAAACACCTGACGCTGATTTGAGCGCAAATCGGCACACAGATGCGGAAGCTGTTTTCACAGAGGCTTTGCGAAGCATCATTATCAGTCACATTTGTTTCTAGTAATGTTTATAACGCTGTTTATATACTCTGCTTTTGGTTTTGCTTTTGTTTAAAAAAACACTTGGAAGATTGGCTTTGGACATTTACAGTAATACATTTATGTCTGAGAACTACAGTTGACTTGCTAACTTTAGGACTGCAGCTGTCATGAACAGTTTTGCACTCAAGTTTCCATCAATGAACAGTTTATAACTTCAGCAAAACAGACTTCATGTTAAAACTACAATGAATTTCCTGTTTTCACAGTTATACTTTGACTATATAGGACACAGTTATAGAAACAACAGGGTTCCCGCGGGTCCTTAAAAAGTCTTAAATACAACTTTCGGTTTTCAAGGCCTAAAAATGTCTTAAATTGTTTGGAATGACTGGAATTTTTGAAAGGGAGGTATTAAATTTAATATTGGACCGAACGAGTGAAATGTCTCCATCCGGTTTGGGGTATTTTTTTTTAACCGTAATTTTAAAAGTGACCAGCGTACCTTTTGGGAGCAGCATTGGTTCTGTGCATTCTGTAGATCAAGAACTAACGTTAGGAGGCTACTGGAGGAGGTGTGGTGGTTGTGAAGAGTGAGAGATGCGCAGGTAGCTTACGTGGGTGCTAGAAAGCGTTGATAATTATTGGAAGATGTCTGTTTAACGACAAGTGGTTGGGGGATGACAAATACCCCCAAAATAAGGAGAAGAATTGTTTGCGATAAAAAGCGCTGGCTCGCACAAATGTGTTTAAAGACGGTAACGCAGCGCTGGGGACACGGCGGACTGGGAAACTGGTTTTTCACGGACACGAGGCACGTGCGCGTGTTAGAGGTCAAGCGCTCCGGAGTGAAACGGAGGGGGGTTCGCGCATGTGCACAAGAGTCAGGTAGAAAATGGGACTTACAGGAAATACTACTACTACTACTACTACTACTACTAATAATAATAATAATTAGCATCATTTTTTTACATAATTAACATTGTTTATTGTACTAAGTTTAATATAAATATATAAACAACCTTTATTTCAAAACTCAATTAAAAAGACCTCCAGAAAATACAATAATTCTAAATATAGTACAATATAAATAATTTGCACAAAAAGTTTAGTTTTATTACTTATCGTCTACAACAGTGTTTTTAATATAATAATAAGAATAATATTAACAACCACTAATAATAATTAGTAGTAATTGTAATTATTGATTATTAATCATTACTACTTATGAATTAGTGATTAATAAGTACTAGGGATTATTAAATGTTATAAAATTAAGTTATTAAAAATTATTACAAATAATTATTAAAAAGTAGTAATTGGTAGAATACAAACAAATACTCATGGATTATAGATAATTTTTTTTTTTTAATAGTGAACATTGATATAAAATAACTGTACTACTACTAATAATAATAAACAATAATACTACTAGTAATACTTGTTGTTAATGTTGTTATTATTATCAGTTCAGTTGTTATCAATGTTCACTATTAAAAACAAATTATCTATAATCCATGAATAGTTTGTATCACTACTACTAATAATAATAATAATAATAATAACTACTTTTTTTAATAATAATTTTAACTAATCTTATAACTCAATTTTATAGCATTTTAATAATCACTACTTATTAGTATAATTTAGTTTCACTACTTCCTCAGCCAGCTGTGTACTGTACGACACTCGGGCTGATTTTGCTGTCAGACACAAAATCACACATCAAAGATAATCTTTGGGGATTGAAATAATGCCGGCTAAGGTTGTTCAGCTGGTTCTACTACTTCAGATGGTAATTACTACTCATTATTAAATTACATTTTGATAATCACTGCTTATTAATTAAGTAGTAATAATACTGAATTATAATAATTGCTACACTATTCATTATTAATTAATATAGCTAATAAGTAGTGATTATTAAAATGTTATAAAATTGAGTTAATTTTTTTAATTATTATTATTAGTAGTAGTAGTAGCAATACAAACAATTATTCATGGATTATAGATAATTATTTTTTTTGAATAATGAACATTGATATAACAATTGCACTGATGATAATTAGATTACAGTTATGAAAGGTGACAGTTGTTTTTCTGTGTTTAATGTAACGCTCTGATGATGGTATGACTACATAAACAGGTTTATGCTGTTACCTGCTATAATGCAGAAGATACTCGAGAACTTCCTCAGCCAGCTGTATACTGTACGACACTCGGGCTGATTTTGCTGTCGGACACAAAATCACACATCAAAGATAATCTTTGGGGATTGAAATAATGCCGGCTAAGGTTGTTCAGCTGGTTCTACTTGCCGTTTATTGTTTTCGTTTTTGAAATGATTCATGGTGTTTTCTCCAGTAAACACCAGTCTTCTCCTTGCTGCTACAGTAGTTCTGCAGGCCCAAAACACACGACTTTGCTTCAGCTGTTTGCATGTCTAACAGTTGCCATTGATGCACCCTGTTGTTCACCAATTGTGTGCATTCTTCTTAAGGTTCGTAAAGAACTATTGCAGAAAAGTTTTAAGTTGTCGTATTTATCATTTTCTTTGTCATGGTACAGTCTTAATTTTTCCATTTAGAGGTCTTGAAAAGGTCTTAAAAGTCTTTAAATTTGTACTTGAAAAATGTGCAGATACCCTGAACAAGTTATTTATGATCACATTATCTGTTGTCACCCAGATGAGGATGGGTTCCCTTTTGAGTCTGGTTCCTCTCAAAGGTTTCATGTCATCTAAGGGAGTTTTTCCTTGACACTGTCACCACAGGCTTTCTCATAGGGGATAAATTAGGGATAAAATTACCTCATGTTTAAAGTCTTTTTAATTCTCTGTAAAGCCGCTCTGCGACAACGTCTATTGTTAAAAAGCGCCATAAAAATAAACTTGACTTAAATTATCACACCTGCTAATAAACACTCTTGCTGCACTTAGACCGTCTACTGCCATCTATCTTATAATGCCCAGATCCCCAGATCTTTAACCCAGCCTCGTATAAAAAGTTGTACTCCTCCATGCTTTTCCAGGTTTTCATCTGTGTCTGTGTAGACTATCTGCAGCACCAGGTAGTTTGAGATATCTGAACTCAACAGATGGATAATTTTCCAACTCGTAGGAAAAATCCTTTCTTTGTTAGCATGTAAGGATCTAATCCCATTGACTGGTTTCTATATCCACTTCTTTTGAGTGTACTTCTTGGTTTTAATAACTTTCTTGTTTGCTGAACACAAACGTGGCAATAAGTTCTTGTGTTAATTGACCAGACTCCACTTTTGGATCATTAATCCCTTTTGACTGAGAATGCCCTGCATGGCTTCTGGCACATCCATACAGTTTTAAATACAATACCTACAATTAAAAACAGTTTGTTTTTATTGTACTTATTTAATTCCTGGGCTCCCATCTATAACAGGGAGTGACGTTGCATTCTGTTAGCACATTTTCAGTAGATTATTAGATTCTAATAGAATAGATGAGCCAAAATAATTGGGGATCTTTTTTTAATGGGCCCCGACTCATTACAAGTATGGATAGGTGGGCCTCAAAGCAGAAAAGGTTGAGAACTCCTCCTGATCTAAGCTATTTATTTCAGTAGTACTCAGTGTTTTGTCAAATTGTGAGCTAATGTGACCGCCCATTGAAGAAAGCATTTTGCAGTGGAATATGTAATGAAAGATTGGTGAAGCTAAAAGTGCACCTCTGTAATGCAAGCAGCAATATATTCCATTAACTGATTGAGAGCCATGTGCTAAAAATTGTTTGAACTACACCAACACGCAGCAATATCACACATTTCTTTTTTTAGTGAAGGAAATTTAGTAACTCACTGAATGAGTTGCATGAAAGTTTGAAAAACAAGATCCAGTCTGATCACACAGAGTGAAAACTCAAGTTTGCTACCCAGCAAGGTTCATTTAAAGGTTAGATAGTCTACAATACTGTGATAGCTTCATAAACCATAATAAAACATTAGGCGTGTATTATGCTATAAAACTTGAATGTTAGAATGTATATACACTGGGATATTGACAAGTGCTTTAGCAGTGATCATATTTATTAATGATCATTAATTAGATTATTTATCATGTTGACGTGGCTCTGGAAGACATGATCTCTGATTTAAGTCCATGTTTGTGTTTCTGTTCCATACAGGATCAAGACTGGAGCTGGACTAAATATGAATCCCTGTTTGGAAAATTACAGCGTTTATAAATTTTCTTCATGTTATGCTAATCTTCACCTGAATTTGATTTCTGTTGTTTCTGTTGGCACATACAGTATGGGTTTTAATCATAGTAATCTGCCAATCACGTTTTATAGTGCCGTAGCAACATGACATGCATATATACATACGGTGTATTTTAATCGGCATAATGCCACCTCATACAAGCAAAGCTTATACATACACTTTTTTAAAAAGTTGTTCTCAACCCAGGCCTCAGGATATATCAGACAGTCCTGTGTTTTTTCCTCTGTCAGAGCAAAAAAAAAAGTTGACTGTCCTGGGAGTCATGAGTAATGGTTTGAGAACCACTGCTTTAAATACACACACTTATTTATTATAAAGCAACATAATCTTCTCTGTACAGGCCGATTGTATGTGGGTTTGGTGTCTTTCTATTGCTCAGCATCTGCACTTTAGAGGCTCACTGTGAATGTTGGATTTTTACTGCCGTGAAAGAGCAACGGACAATAAAATTTAGTCAGTCAGTGTCTATAGGAGTGATATTCTTGAAAGACAAAATTATTGAATGAAACGAGTTGCAGAATCTAAGCAACAAAACTGGCTGAATCTAGCCCTGGAAAGCTGTTTTTAATATAACTCTTCCTCCTATCCATGAATTTACCAGTTGTCCATTACAACAAGCCCATGACCGGCAAGTTATGTGGCTGTGGAGTAGGAAACTGAAGGTGCTGAAGTTATTTTAGTTTTTCTTTTTTGGTAAATGAAAGAAGTGTCATAGTGTCATCAGTGCAATGCCTGTAGGAAGGCCTGTTAAGTGTCAGTTTGGGGATATAAGAACGTCGCTGTATTAATCTGTTGTTTTTGAGAATGTAGGATCTTTTTTTGGATGATCAGCTCTGCACTGAAGGTTGACCGTAACAGTTTGTTGTTATTTCATCATATAATGTTTGACACATCCTGATAAGTTGTTAAATTTTCTTAACTGAAATGTTTGAGTTCACTGGTTTATTGTACATTACAAATAAAAGTAATTAAAAATGTTATTGGTGTCTATTAGTGGCTGTGTTTTGAGAACAGACAACATTATTAACATTACAGTAGATATGACAGGAATAGCTTAGATTGTGATTACATGCTTCAATAGCTTTTCTAAAAAACGTAAGAATGCTAAAGTAGATAATGGTTCTTTTATTCTCTTTGTCTTTTAGAATGTTGTGAAACCTACAATCAGTATTGAGCACTCAAGTCTGGCAGAAATTTGAGAGGAAGTACTTTTCTACCAAATACTTTAATGAATTTTTAACTTTTGGCTAATAACAATGAAATGATAAACTATTTTTGTAAGATGTTTTATTATAAAAAGCAAAATTCATGAATTGTAAACTAGGGGTGGGCGATATGTATCGTCTGCGATGTCATCGTGAATGTTGTTTTGACGATGTGTAATTTTGCATTATCGAGTTTTTTTAATTAAGCCGCCAAAAATCAACACAGAGCGGAGCAGACCCGGCGCCAGACACGGACTGACGGACGGGCCTTGAATTGCTTTGGGGGGGGGGCACACATTTTATACGCCAAGCCAGGGCAACACAACTGTTTCTAGCAACCCAGGAGAGCAGCACAGACGTGACGAGTTAAATATTCTAAGAAACCTATAAAGCAACCAAAACAACTTTCCAAAATGTATCAAACATTGCGCAGCATATTAAAAGTTTTTTTTTTTTTTTTTTTTTGCTCCGCTGGCCTCACAACGCACAAAGCTGATTTCGGGTATCGACCGGAAGATGTCGTGATATGATCCCGTCCAGCAATAAAATGTGATTGGCTGAGACAGCTGCTGATTTACCCAGATACCATCTGAAGAAAAAATGCGATTGGTCGGTTGGTTCATTCCATGACATTAACCCATTGGTTCCCAAGAAATATTAGTCCACGTTTATAGCAGTGATCCAGAAATTATTACTAGTGTTTCTGTACTCACGGATAATAATGAATGAACCGATCAGCCGATTTCGAATAGTTTCAATACATTTTAAATTGAGCACATTTTTCTTTATTATTGTTATACTGAAAAACTTTGACTTGTAGTTTACGGTTTTTTTTTTGAGGGGAAAAAAAAAACAAAGAAGAAGCAGCTGTGACGGGCTCCTATCAGGCCAAGTGCGGTCACTCGCCGGCCACTTTCAGGCATCTTTTTCGGATGAGTGAGACCAGACCCTCTGAACATGAATGGGGAGACATCAATACTGGACTCTGTGAAAACTAACGGTCGCGAAGAGCATATGATTGAAATCGCCATGAAAAGTTGATTATACCTGAGTGTTAGGTTGGTTCTCATGACTCAGAAAAAGCTTTAAAATCCACTTTTCTCGTGGATTATTTAGACACTGCGCAGGCGCAGTACTTCTATAACGGCAGGAGAGGGACAGCGGAGCACGAAGCTGCAAGATGATTGGAAAGCTGTTGGTTCAGATCGACATATGATTGGTTGTTGGCAGCGGAACAGGCGGGATATTTGCAGACCCGTACTGCCGTCAGAGACGGTTGATTAGAATGTTTGCTGCCGTTACGAACTGTCAATTGAATTATTCATTCTTATTAATTTAAAGTTGTTTAAGAAAATAAATATGGCTTTTCCTTAAATACTTGTCACTGCAATGATTCTTTTAGTCATTGTAATTATTGTAATCTTTAAGCAAGTGGGTTTTTTTTAAATATCGTCAAAATATCGTTATCGTTAAAATCCTAAAAAATATCGAGATATTATTTTTTGCCCATATCGCCCACCTCTATTGTAAACTACTCCTGTCTGTTCAACCAAATGCTTATCATAAATAAAACTTATTTTATGTTACAGAGATCTGCTATTACACTATGGTTAAATATTTTTAGTATAAATATACAAGTGATTAGAGAAAATCGCGCATGCTGATTGGTCGAGAAATTCAGACTATTTCTCGATAGTCACCTCAAGTGACTCGGCAAAACAGCGGCCAATCGCTTTGTCACTGTAAGTGAGGAGGAATTGCAAATTATGAAAGAAAATGCTGTTCCTAAAAGCACTAAAGATGCTACAAAGTTTGGTCTAAACTATTCAAAGGTAAGATTGTGATTTATCCATTTCAAAACAGTATTTTATGTGAGTCGGCATAGATAAGTAACAAGTTTATTACATTTGTATGCCGCTTTTAAAGTTTGAAATAAATTTTTTAAAATGAATCTCCTGTATATTTATACTAAAACAATTATCTGACTTGGGCTCAGTGTAGGGTGACCAGACGTCCCGGTTTCACCGGGACAGTCCCAATTTGGGGTTGTGTGTCCCGAGTCCCGACAAAAGTCTGTCGGGACACGGATATGTCCCGGTTTTCGCCACTCGCAACGTTTGTGACTGAGCAGCGTGGGAATCATTAGCGGAGAAATGTCTGCATTTACTATTTTGATGAATTGACAGGAATCACAAACTTTCCTGGTTACTGCCCCCTGGCCCTGTGGCATGGGTGTTTATTTAGCCACATTATTCCAGACAACAGAATGTGTTGCCATGCAAAAATAAAATAAACATTAACTGGCGCGAATGTTCTTTGTCTAGCAGCTAGCAGCAGTAATGCCGCAACAATTATGCCGAAAAGAAAATGTACCTTTTCCAAAGTTTTACAGGGCACCTACCCCTTCCTCCGAGAGGTGCAGAACAATGCGCATGAAGCCTACTGCACTCACTGTAAGCGTTCCTTCTCCGTAGCCCACGGTGGTAACGCCGATATACAGGATCACATTAAAACGGATCACTCTTCTTGTAAATATACGTAGGCTAATGCATTTTGTTTAGGGTGGGTGGATTGACAGTCGCCTTAGCTTTGTTCCTGTGCTTTGTTCTTGTACTGAGTTGGGTAGCCTATGTTGCAAATGCTGTGTGCTCCTGTGGGGGCTTTCCTCGGGCTGTCGCCCCTCTCCTCCTTTATTGCTGTTTTGTTTGAGTATATATTCTCAAATCACTTGTCTCTCTTTTTGTTTCTGTTTAACATACCATTCTGACAGTTTGGCCATATTGCTGTGTTGAACAGCTTGTTGCACCTTCCATTAAAGTGTTCACTTTTGTACACATCATCTTGCTTTATTCATTCAGTTGTGGGGAATGGTTAGTAAGGTTGATTCTGACCTAGACTATGTTGAGGTCAGATATCTACTTTTTAAGTTCATGTTATAGTGCATACAGTTTTAGAGATATAGCCTACATGTATATATGCATTCTTCTTGGTGTTCTCACAAACAGGTGAAATAAATCAGTTTAAATTTGGCCTATGGACATAGCCTGGCCTATTCTCAGCCATTACAAAATCTGTTGTCTGACCATAATTTAACTGATCTGTATACCACTATACTACTAGATAACAAAATGCCCGTTTTATTTCATGTGAGATGTTGATAAATGTGACGGCACAGTGGTGTAGTGGTTAGCGCTGTCGCCTCACAGCAAGAAGGTCTGGGTTCGAGCCCCGTGGCCGGCGAGGGCCTTTCTGTGTGGAGTTTGCATGTTCTCCCCGTGTCCGCGTGGGTTTCCTCCGGGTGCTCCAGTTTCCCCCACAGTCCAAAGACATGCAGGTTAGGTTAACTGGTGACTCTAAATTGACCGTAAGTGTGAATGGTTGTCTGTGTCAGCCCTGTGATGACCTGGCGACTTGTCCAGGGTGTACCCTGCCTGTCGCCCATAGTCAGCTGGGATAGGCTCCAGCTTGCCTGCGACCCTGTAGAACAGGATAAAGCGGCTAGAGATAATGAGATGAGATGTTGATAAATGTGAGCTTCAACAAAATGATAAGAGCACCTCTCTGAGTGTCACATTTACGTAAAAAAAGGTGTGTGCACAAGCATGGTCGCGCGCAAAAGTGTCCCGGTTTCAGACTAGGGAAATCTGGTCACCCTAGCTCAGTGAATAATAACCTTAACTTCGTCTCAGTTATCATTCACTGATATTCACGTCGCCTTTGGCGAAAAATTAAGTAAACACCTGACAATCACTCCCATAATTGGTTTTTCCCCAAACTGGTGCCAAAATGTTGGAAGCACACGATTGTCTAGAATATCTTTGTATACTGTAGGATTACAATTTCCCTTCATTAGAACTGAGCAGCCAAGACCTGTTTCATCATGACAAGGCCCCTGTGCACAAAGTGAGGTCTATGAAGACATGGTCTGCCAAGGTTAGAGTGGAAGAACTTGAGTGGCCTGAGGGCCTTGACCTCAACCCTACTGAACACATTTGGAATGAACTGGAACGCTGACTGTGCCATCAGTGCCTAACCTCGCTTCTAATGCTCTTGTTGCTGAATGAGCAAATCCCCACAGCCACGCTCTGAAATCTAGTAGAAAGTCTCCCAGGTTATTTATTCTAAAAGCAAAGGGGGACTAAATCTGGAATGGGATGTTCAGAAACATGAGTGTTATGGTTAGGTGTCCACAAACTTTTGGTCATATAGTGTAGTAGGATATACAGTGGTGCTTGAAAGTTTGTGAACCCTTCAGAATTTTCTATATTTCTGCATAAATATGACCTAAAACAACATCAGATTTTCACACAAGTCCTAAAAGTAGATAAAGAGAACCCAGCTAAACAAATGAGACAAAAATATTATACTTGGTCATTTATTTATTGAGGAAAATGATCCAATATTACATATCTGTGAGCAGCAAAAGTATGTGAACCTTTGCTTTTGATATCTGGTGTGACCCCCTTGTGCAGCAATAACTGCAACTAAACGTTTCCGGTAACTGTTGATCAGTCCTGCACACCGGCTTGGAGGAATTTTAGCCCATTCCTCCGTACAGAATAGTTTCAACTCTGGGATGTTGTTGGGTTTCCTCACATGAACTGCTCGCTTCAGGTCTTTCCACAACATTTTGATTGGATTAAGGCCAGGACTTTGACTTGGCCATTCCAAAACATTAACTTTATTATTCTTTAACCATTCTTTGGTAGAACGACTTGTGTGCTTAGGGTCGTTGTCTTGCTGCATGACCCACCTTCACTTGAGATTCAGTTCATGGACAGATGTCCTCACAGTTTCCTTTAGAATTTGCTGGTATAATTCAGAATTCATTGTTCCATCAGTGATGGCAAGCCATCCTGGCCCAGATGCAGCAAAATGGGCCCAAACCATGATACTACCACCACCATGTTTCACAGATGGGATAAGGTTCTTATGCTGGAATGCAGTGTTTTCCTTTCTCCAAACATAACACTTCTCATTTAAACCAAAAAGTTCTATTTTGGTCTCATCCATCCACAAAACATTTTTCCAATAGCCTTCTGGCTTGTCCATGTGATCTTGAGCAAACTGCAGACGAGCAGCAATGTTCTTTTTGGAGAGCAGTGGCTTTCTCCTTGCAACCCTGCCATGCACACCATTGTTGTTCAGTGTTCTCCTGATGGTGGACTCATGAACATTGGTGAATGTTAATGTGAGAAAGGCCTTCAGTTGCTTAGAAGTTACCCTGGGGTCTTTTGTGACCTCGCCGACTATTATACACCTTGCTCTTGGAGTGATTTTTGTTGTTCGACCACTCCTGGGGAGGGTAACAATGGTCTTGAATTTCCTCCATTTGTACACAATCTGTCTGACTGTGGACTGGTGGAGTCCAAACTCTTTAGAGATGGTTTTGTAACCTTTTCCAGCCTGATGAGCATCAACAACACTTTTTCTGAGGTCCCCAGAAATCTCCTTTGTTCGTGCCATGATACACTTCCACAAACATGTGTTGTGAAGATCAGACTTTGATAGATCCCTGTTCTTTAAATAAAACAGGGTGCCCACTCACACCTGATTGTCATCCCATTGATTGAAAACACCTGACTCTAATTTCACCTTCAAATTAACTGCTAATCCTAGAGGCAAGGGAAGTTTATTTATGTAGCGCATTTCATACACAGTGGCAGTTCAATGTGCTTTACAGAGGTAAAGGCAAAACAGTAAACAATAGAAAATAAAATTACATAATTGAAAGGGTGAAGAAGAGAGAAAAATAAAAATAATATAAGAATTAAACAATAGTAGAAATAAAGTAGTAAAATGAAGTAAAAGTTCAGTAAAAAACAGCAGAATAAAATGGAATAAAAGTTAAGTAAAGTTTAAAACATGCAAAGATGATATTTCAGTTAGCAGAAAGCATCTGAAAACAGTTTGGACTCCACCAATCCACAGTCAGACAGATTGTGTACAAATGGAGGAAATTCAAGACCATTGTTACCCTGCCCAGGAGTGATCGATCAACAAAGATCACTCCAAGAGCAAGGAGTGTAATAGTCGGCAAGGTCACAAAGGACCCCAGGGTAACTTCTAAGCAACTGAAGGTCTCTCTCACATTGGCTAATGTTAATGTTCATGAGTCCACCATCAGGAGAACACTGAACAACAATGGTGTGCATGGCAGGGTTGCAAGGAGAAAGCCACTGCTCTCCAAAAAGAACGTTGCTGCTCGTCTGCAGTTTGCTAAAAATCACACAGACAAGCCAGAAGGCTATTGGAAAAACGTTGTGTGGACGGATGAGACCGAAATGGAACTTTTTGGTTTAAATGAGAAGCGTTATGTTTGGAGAAAGGAAACCACTGTATTCCAGCATAAGAACCTTATCCCATTTGTGAAACATGGTGGTGGTAGTATCATGGTTTGGGCCTGTTTTGCTGCATCTGGGCCAGGACGGCTTTCCATCATTGATGGAACAATTAATTCTGAATTATACCAGCAAATTCTAAAGGAAACTGTCAGGACATCTGTCCATGAACTGAATCTCAAGTGAAGGTGGGTCATGCAGCAAGACAATGACCCTAAGCACACAAGTCGTTCTACCAAAGAATGGTTAAAGAAGAATAAACTTAATGTTTTGGAATGGCCAAGTCAAAGTCCTGACATTAATCCAATCGAAATGTTGTGGAAGGACCTGAAGTGAGCAGTTCATGTGAGGAAACCCACCAACGTCCCAGAGTTGAAACTGTTCTGTACGGAGGAATGGGCTGAAATTCCTCCAAGCCGGTGTGCAGGACTGATCAACAGTTACCGGAAACATTTAGTTGCAGTTATTGCTGCACAAGCGGGTCACACCAGATACTGAAAACAAAGGTTCACATACTTTTGCCACTCACAGATATGTAATATTGGATCATTTTCCTCAATAAATAAATGACCGAGTATAATATTTTTGTCTCATTTGTTTAACTGGGTTCTCTTTATCTACTTTTAGGACTTGTGTGAAAACCTGATGTTGTTTTGGGTCATATTTATGCAGAAATATAGAAAATTCTAAAGGGTTAACAAACTTTGAAGCACCACTGTACAGGAGGAAAAAGTCCAACAAATAAATCAGTGCATGGTTTTCCATGGGCTAACAGCACTGCTTTAGAACGTTGAGGAAATCAGCCAGTGCAGGGAATGAGGATTTCCTTTAGGGGAAAAGGATTCTGATCGGGCGGGTAGGGAATAAAGGGAAAGTCAGAAATTGAGCGATTATGTTTATGTTGCTAATTTATTAAAATGTCAAAGAGCAGCAGCGCACAAGCTGTTTCTCCCTGGGGCTACTTACATCCTCCATCTTTAATAACTTATTCAATATATAAATGTATTATTATTATCATATGCCATAACCCCCACTGCTGGGATTTCTGGGACTGAGGGGTTGTCTGCTCACGGCAGAACTTTGTTTTGATTGGCAGCATGGCGGCCTTGTGGCCAATCACATGTGAGGATATAGGATCATACCATTATGTGAAAACAGAGAGGGGACAGACGCGAAGAGAAACCGCATCAGCCCATCTAAGCTGAGGCCTTTGATTTTTTTTTTAAATGCCAACCTGCACTGAGGACATACCCCTTTTCCACCAAATCAGTTCCAGGGCTGGTTCGGGGCCAGTGCTGGTGTTGGTTCACAACTCGTTCAACTTGCGAGCCAGCTGAGAACCAGTTTGCTTTTCCATAGCTCGCGGTGCTAAGCGGAGCTACGTCATTACGTCGCTGTATACGTCAGTTACGTCGCTACGTTTACATAAACCTTGGCGTGAATATCAAAGCAAAAACAACACGGAAGAAGTAGCAGCAGCAGCAACAACAACAATAATAATAATAATAATGGATAACTTCGCGTTTGTACAGCTGCTGCTTCTCGGCGCTTAAAAATGGCGACCTTTCGCGGTCTTGTTATTGTTGTTGGTCTTAACAACTCCGCCCCCGCTGACGTAAGCGGTTCTTTCCTCTGGCCCAGCAGAGAGTTGGTGCTAGCCTGGAACCGGGTTTTCTGGCCCCAGAGCCAGTTCTTTGTCAGTGGAAACAGAAAACCCGGTTCCAAACTAAGCACTGGCCCCGAACCAGCCCTGGAACTGCTTTGGTGGAAAAGGGGCAACTGTTTGGTTCTGTGGATTTGTTTCTGTGTTAAATTAAAAGCTTGATTAAAATAAACAAAAAGTAAGTGCCTGCTTTTGTAACAGAACAAATACACAAAATTAGGCAATTATAAGGCTTCTCATAAAAACACTAAATGCAAAAGGGTTTATCAACACACAAAGCATTCATATTTGCCAAGTTAGGCTAAAATATGAGGCTACAGATGATAATAAATTAAGAGCTGTTTGGGAGCCGCGCCACAAGAGCCGAACTTCCCTTCACTAATCCAGAAGTCAATCCGACACTATATCCGGATAATATTCACCTACTATTTGAGGAGCGCTATAGTTACGGAATCGGACAGACTTTTCTAAAGTACCAGTTAAAAAACAGACACACACAAAAAATATATACGTAAAATACCAAATAATAGCCGAGTTCCAATTAACCGCCGAGTTCCCTTTAACGGCCGGGTGTACGCGTGTGTTGTGACAAATAAAGGCCGGTTCCGAATACTCGCCGGGGTCTAAAAAAAAAAAAAAGCGTCCGAACGTTCTATCTAGAATCTTGAGGCCCAGCACTTTTCTGGTTTTCTGGTGTTTAAACGATTTTGCATTGCATAGTTTTCTACCGAAACAATATGAATGAATGAATGAATGAATGCAAAATGAAATTATTTCTATAATACTGTTTACAACATTTTGTTACGCAGGGGTGATAGCGTTCCGGCGCGCCGTGGCTGGGGGAAAAAAAAAAAATCTAGTTCGCCCATTGTCCTGTGTCATTCTGAGATGCGCAGATAGACAGTAAAGGGAATTCCGAATTCCCTTTACTGTCTAT
Organism: Neoarius graeffei; assembly: GCF_027579695.1. Lineage (NCBI taxonomy): Eukaryota > Metazoa > Chordata > Actinopteri > Siluriformes > Ariidae > Neoarius > Neoarius graeffei. The sequence goes on along the minus strand of NC_083575.1, from coordinate 59,145,263 downwards.
CTGCGCATCTCAGAATGACACGTAACTTACACGTAACTTACGTGATAATAAACATGCCATTTCAATGTTATAATCTTGGTCTACCGTAATATTTCTTGAGGAATGCAACTCCGTAACTTTTGACAGATGTCTTAGCCAATTACGTTTGACATGGGTGTGTGGGATATCACTTACGTCATCGAATGAGGAATACCCCTTTGGGTATACCCAACGAAAGCCAGCGTGTGTGGTGACATTGAGGACTGCGGGTTTCCAAGGTTGGACTGCTGCTTCTGTTAAACGACCTAAATTGCCGAATGCATGCGTCAAAGCACACACTGAGTTTTATTAAAGACCTTATACCATTTCACTTGCCCTTACCCATTCGGATCTGGAAGACGCTTTACAAAAAAGGTGAGAGCGTTCTAACATGCATTTCAGTCTGCTCGCGGCCAATCTAATCCAAGGGGCCTTTTCAACAAGTAATCTGTCGTGCAAGTTGGGCAGAAGCACGCGTCAGGCAGGCAACATGTAGGCCTACAAGTCAGTAACCTATTCAACTAACTTTCATCCGAACTTTAAGTTTTCTACGGGGTCGAGCCACCGTACCAACTCACTCGGGGAATAGGCTCATATCCGCCAAATAGGGAGACGTCTTGGAGAGAAACGTGAGAATGCAAGATGACAGTATGTAGCCACTGCAGGTCACTTATTTTTCAGCATAAGAAAAAACCCTTTGGTTTGACACTTCGCACCCTAATTATGTTGCTTCAACGTCGCGCCCTCCATGCAATTTCAGATTGACAGACATCGCGAAGCGCAAAGGGTGGAGGCTGCATGGGTGAGGGTGATAGCAAGTGACCATAACTTTGCAGAGTAATTAAATCACAGTGCTGCGCACAGACAATGGTGTGGTTTCTTGATTATTTTGTAAAGCATGCGCTTAACTAGTCATTAACAGGAAAAGGTGTGTGATTTATCCTTTATCCACCCCGACTGTGCCATGCGAAGATGCATTCTGCGTCTTCAAAATTCCCCGAAGTCGGCACCGTGCTATCTGTAATCTAACTCTAAACAAACTGTAAGTTATACTGGTTAAAAGTAGGCCTATCTGAGAATGATTTTTCCCCGTTTTGAGGTAGATTTTGGGGAAGGTGTTTGTGAAGAAGGAATTAATCGCCTGTTCCAAATAGCCGCCTAGTCTCTAATACGCGCCGGGTCTTTTACGTGATTGAGACAAATAATAGCCCGGGCTATTATTTGGTATTTTACGGTAGCTGTAGTATCAACCTCTACTCCTGACGTCAGACTTCCGCTTTCTTCTGTCAAACAGTCAAGAGCGCGTGCGCATCCCATCCACTCGTACAAGTGAATCGAATAATTTGTTATTAGCGTTATCTAGCTTTAGTTTACGTAAACGCGTTTAATATCACCTACGTCACAAATTAAAAAAAAAGGTTGAGCTTGTTTTTGTTACACTAATAATGTGTATATCTTGCAGACTTGAACGTTGCCTCACGGTTTTTAAATAATACAGCTGTTCTTAACTATTTTACGCTTTACTTTAGCAGATTCGCACCGTGACCATGGCTTCGACTCAGAAATGCCTTGGAAAAGGTAAGAAACACACACACTGACCTCTGTACAGTACTGACAACTTACTAATTAATTATCTAGTTACTTCACCTGGTTCTGTTTGCCAGCTAACTCTGCCATGGATAACGCCAATAAGAGGTATTGTGCACAGATAGCACATAATAACCATAAAATATAAACAAATCTGTAAATTTTTCAGTGTTTAAGATGTGAAACGTGCCTGAAGAAATTTTACCTTTTCATAATGACTTGGCAAAAATAGACCTGGGTGGAGTTAGGGTGTGTGTGTGTGTGTCACCACTGGATTGTGATGCAAATATGAAGCATGTTCTATAATATGCAGAGGTGTGTTAAAGGAACAGAAAAGTGTCTTACCCTGTGTCTGAAATCACTCACTAGTATAGTGGATTATATAATGAGTTCACCCTTTAGTAGTGCTGTCCGGATGTGTGGACTCCTAGTATCCCACAGTGCACCGTGAAAAGTAGTGTACAACTGATGGTCACCAACCAAGTGGTGTGAAAGTGTTTGCCCCCTTCCTGATTTTTTTTTTTTGCATGTTTGTCACACTTAAATGTTCCAGACCATCAAACAAATTTAAATATTAGACAAAGATAAAACAAGTAACCACAAAATGCAGTTTTTAAATGAAAAGGTTTTTATTTATTAAGGGGGAAAAAATCCAAACCTACATGACCCTGTGTGAAAAAGTGATCGCCCCCTAAATCTAATAACTGGTTGGGCCATACTGCGTTTGCGATAACTGGCAAGGAGTCTTTCCAGTCCCCCAGGATTCTGCGGGCCTTTTTTGTGATTGTTGCGGGCTAAAATGTCTGATGTTGCGGGGGGGGGTTCCAAAAAAATTGCGATGAAAGTTGCGGTGTTTTTTAGGTTTTTGTTGCGATTACATTGCGGGAGGAAGTGAAAGTTGCGAGAAATTGTTGCGATTTTCTCTTTTTGTGATTAAAATTGAGTGATATGTTAAATATTAAGTTATTACTGAAAAACTTTTTTTTTTTAACAAAGACACTGAGAAATGCAGAAAAATAGGCTTTACTTATCCAAATGCACCTGTTGGTTCAAAAGTTAAAGTGCATAGAACCTCACAGCACAACATGAAGTTACCTTAAAATATAATATAAATGCCTCAGCTTTCATGTAAGAAAAAAAACTATTAATACTAGTCCTGTGTGCAGGCAGTCTCTCCTGAAGACTAAATTAAACAATAATTATAAACATAAAATAAATGACTCAGGCTTCATAGAAGGAAAAAAAAACAATTTGAACAGAATCTCACAGTATGATGCTGAAGCTGCCTAAACAATGGAAAATAAAATACCATTTTGGCAAAAATGTTGGCATCCATTAATTTCTTGTATTAAGTAAAAAAAAAAAGTGCACACAGTCCTTCACTGTAAACATGACACACTTTCAGTAACAGAATTTAAGCCTATATAAACACTGACTCGCACATGCAGTGTTGCCAGATACTGCTGACGTTTTCCAGCCCAAAATATGTTCAAAACCCGCCAAAATGCACTTGAACCCGCCCAATCTGGCAACACTGGAAGTAAGGCGGAAGGTAGTTTGTCGACATCACCTCAAGACGACGCCAACGATTGGTCAAATTTGCGGGAAAGTTGCAGTGATTGGATATAATTGCAACACCGCCCTGAATTCGCGGGGATTGGTTGAATTTGCATTGAAGTTGCAAATCGCGAAGTCCTGGAGGGTCTGAATAACTGCAATCAAGCGTTTGCGATAACTGGCAGTGAGTCTTTTACACTGCTGTGGAGGAATTTTGGCCCACTCATCTTTGCAGAATTGTTGTAATTCAGCCACATTGGAGGGTTTTCGAGCATGAACCACCTTTTTAAGGTCATGCCACAGCATCTCAATCGGATTCAGGTCAGGACTTTGACTAGGCCACTCCAAAGTCTTCACTTTGTTTTTCATAAGCCATTCAGAGGTGGACTTGCTGGTGTGTTTTGGATCATTGTCCTGCTGCAGAACCCAAGTGCGCTTCAGCTTGAGGTTACGAACAGATGGCTGGACATTCTCCTTCAGGACTTTTTGGTAGACAGCAGAAATCATGGTTCCATTTACTACAGCAAGTCTTCTAGGTCCTGAAGCAGCAAAACAGCCCCAGACCATCACACTAGCACCACCATATTTTACTGTTGGTATGATGTTCCTTTTCTGAAATGCTGTGTTACTTTTACTCCAGATGTAATGGGACATACCCCTTCCGAAAAAGTTCAACTTTTGTCTCGTCAGTCCACAGAATGGGCGGCACGGTGGTGTAGTGGTTAGCACTGTTGCCTCACAGCAAGAAGGTCTGGGTTCGAGCCCCGTGGCCGGCGAGGGCCTTTCTGTGTGGAGTTTGCATGTTCTCCCCGTGTCCGTGTGGGTTTCCTCCGGGTGCTCCGGTTTCCCCCACAGTCCAAAGACATGCAGGTTAGGTTAACTGGCGACCGTAGGTGTGAGTGTGAATGGTTGTCTGTGTCAGCCCTGTGATGACCTGGTGACTTGTCCAGGGTGTACCCCGCCTTTCGCCCGTAGTCAGCTGGGATAGGCTCCAGCTTGCCTGCGACCCTGTAGAACAGGATAAAGCGGCTAGAGATAATGAGATGAGATGAGTCCACGGAATATTTTCCCAAAAGTCTTGGGGATCATCAAGATGTTTTCTGGCAAAACTGAGACAAGCCTTTTATGTTCTTTTTGCTCAGCTGTGGATTTCACCTTGGAACTCTGCCACGCAGGCCATTTTTGCCCAGTCTCTTTCTTATGGTGGAGTCATGAACACTGACCTTAACTGAGGCAAGTGAGGCCTGCAGTTTTTTGGATGTTGTTGTGGGGTCTTTTGTGACCTCTTGGATGAGTCGTCGCTGCACTCTTGGGGTAATTTTGGTCGGCCGGCCACTCCTGGGAAGGTTCACTACTGTTCCATGTTGTCGCCATTTGTGGATAATGGCTCTCACTGTGGTTCGCTGGAGTCCCAAAGCTTTAGAAATGGCTTTATAACCTTTTCCAGACTGATAGATCTCAATTACTTTGCTTCTCATTTGTTCCTGAATTTCTTTGGATTGCAACATGACATCTAGCTTTTGAGGATCTTTTGGTCTACTTCACTTTGTCAGGCAGGTCCTATTTAAGTGATTGATTGAGAACAGGTGTGGCAGTAATCAGGCCTGGGTGTGGCGAGAGAAATTGAACTCAGCTTTCCAAAGATGTGATAAACCACAGTTAACTGGGGGCGGCAATCACTTTTTCACACAGGGTCATGTAGGTTTGGATTTTTTTCCCTTAATAATAAAAACCTTCATTTAAAAACTGCATTGTGTTTACTTGTTATCTTTGTCTAATATAAGTGTGTTGGGGTGAATGGATGGAGGAAGAAACACATTTATAAATGGACATTCAAGTACAATTAAAAATAGTAAGACAATAGAAAATAAGCTAAAATAGAATAAGACATAAAATACAAGAATAAAAGTTAGTGTAGAGTGAGGAATTAATCAAAAGCCTCAAATTTGATTTAATAAAAGGTAGTAGCAAAGAAGAAAGTATTCAACCTTGATTTAAAAGAACTGAAAGATGCAGCAGACACAAAGTATTTATTTATTAATGTGGGAAATGCGCACAGTGTAATAAATGTATATCCATCCGTTATCTGTAGCCGCTTATCCTGTTCTACAGGGTCGCAGGCAAGCTGGAGCCTATCCCAGCTGACTACGGGCGAGAGGCGGGGTACACCCTGGACAAGTCGCCAGGTCATTGCAGGGCTGACACATGGAGACAAACAACCATTCACACTCACATTCACACCTACGGTCAATTTAGAGCCACCAATTAACCTAACCTGCATGCCTTTGGACTGTGGGGGAAACCGGAGCACCCGGAGGAAACCCACGCGGACACGGGGAGAACATGCAAACTCCACACAGAAAGGCCCTTGCTGGCCAGATTTCAGATTTTTATTTGTTTAAAATTTTGAAGACCATTTATCATTTCCGTTTCACTTCACAATTATGTGCTACTATGTGTTGGTCTATCACATAAAATCTCAATAAAAAACTTTAAGTTCGTGGTTGTAAGGTGGAAAAATGTGAAAAAGTTCAAGGGGTATGAATACTTTTGCAAGGCACTGTATATAGAATTCCCTTGATAGGGAGTAGTGAATGAGGGTGACTTCGGACACAGCCTTAGCATTGGGCCAGCAAGAGCCACCAAAACAGCTTCAATGCTGTAGCATAGAATCTAAAATTCCTAGTCTCTGGAACTGTGATGGAGAGATGGACATATGTCTTCCAAAATGTATTCCACCAATTTGTGTATTGGTAGTGATCGAACACTATAATTTCATATGCATTCAACTGGGATAAGAGCTGTTGACTGTGAAAGTCATAGTTTATCATTTTCATAATTTTCATACTCCTCAAACCATTCACTGAACCACTGTGCCCTGTAGAGGTGTGTGGCCATTCTGGAAGTGAAGGCCCATCAGGGTTGAAACGTTTCATCATAAGATAAAGGTGATCAGTTGGATAACTTTGAATTGATTTGCAGTGAATCTTACCTTTTTAATAGGATAAGTGGACACAAACCATGCCAGCAGTAAAATGTCTCCTACAGCACCAGCAGTTTTTTTTTTCCCTTCCATTTATTTATTACCCATCTACAGGTATTTTAGATTTATTTAAACTTTGGTTGTTCATTTGGAATCTGATGTATTTTGCAGGAAGCTCTGCTCCTGGGGCTGTACCCAAAGGCCAGATGCGACTTTATAGTATGAGATTCTGCCCGTTTGCCCAGAGAGCCAGACTTGTGCTCTGTGCTAAGGGTATAGAGTAAGTCCAAATGTTGGCACAAGTATGAATTTCTTGAGTGTGCATAGTACTTTAGTTTCTATTTGCTATTGTTAAACAATAAAACAGGACTTATGTTATCATTATAATAAGTTATTATTACCACCCACATTCTCACCATAGACCAGAAACTATCAACATCCATTTGAAAGAGAAACCTGAGTGGTTTCTGGAGAAGAATCCACTTGGCCAAGTGCCTACACTGGAAACCTCCAATGGCCAGGTGGTCTATGAGTCAGCAATTGTATGTGAATACCTGGATGAGATTTACCCTGAGAAAAAACTGTTTCCTTCTGACCCCTTTGCAAAAGCCCAGCAGAAGATGGTGCTGGAGGAATACTCAAAGGTATATCCTTTCTGCTCACAATAAGTCACATTGTATTTCAAATGTCCAGGTGGAGACAAAATATGTGGAATATAATTTTATTTCAAAAAGATGTCAAGGTCTGTTTTGTTTCAGTACCAGTTCTTGTGTTTGGGGTTTTAAAGGAGCCTTCAGGAATACCAAATTCACAACAGAATCTTTACTTTCAGATCATTCCTCTGTTCTACAAAATTCCTATGACCAGAGTAAAAGGTGAGGATGTGTCAGCACTAGAAGAAGAGTTGAAGGAAAAGTTCTCCAAACTGAACAAGGTATAATGCAACATTTAAATGGTAAATATATCACTATCCTGTTTGAGTGGAATTACAGTTTTAATCCAAAACAATAAATGGAGGCTTTAAACTGTTTACACTGACTATACAGATATTTGGATGTGGTTCAGGTCTCAACATTGCATATAAAGCTGCATTTATTTTAACTTTTATTTTATACTTTTGCAGGTTCTTGTTAACAAGAAAACCAAATTCTTTGGAGGTGATTCAGTCACTATGATTGACTACCTGATCTGGCCGTGGTTTGAGAGGTTGGAGGCCTGGCAGCTCAAACAGTATGATTTCTTATTTATACAAGAGCACAATAAAAGAAAAAAAAGTGTATTTGAACCAAAGCAGATTCATGTTGTATTCACCTGATGGTGGGAATTTTAAGGCTTTTTTTTTTTTTTTTAATTAATAAGTGCGCAATAACGGTCATGTATGCTATCTCTGCATTTGGAGATTTTGTTTATAGTTTCAGAACGTTTTGTATATAGACATGCTCTCATTCTTTTTCAGCTGTCTGGATGGCACTCCAGAGCTGAACAACTGGATTTTGTGCATGAAAGAGGATCCACCAGTGAAGGCAGTCATGTTCAGCACGGATGTCTACAAAGCCTTTATGGACTCATTCTTGGAGGGAAACCCCAATTTTGACTATGGCTTATAAACATGTGCCTATACTAAAATAATTCTAACTCTAAAATGAATACTGTTTTTCAGTACAGACCTTTTGTACAAGTATAACGCATTGTCACAGACTTCATCATAAAATGGTATTAAAGTGCCTTTAAATTCCAAGTTTGTACATTTTGTCTATGATTTTAATTCCGCTTGTGTCCCAGAGGAAAACTGGTGTCTTTTATCTGAAGAGTGGATATGCTTATAGGGAATACACCCTGGGGGAAGTATGGTAGTGCAGTGGTTAGCACTGTTGCCTCACAGTAATAAGGTTCTGGGTTTAAACCTCATAGCTGACTGCTGCCTTTCTGTGTGGAGTTTGCATGTTCTTGGCATGGGTTTGACTCCAGCTTCCCTTGCAACCCTGATGGATAAGTGGAATAGATAATGGATGGATGGATGGGACACCAGTCCATTGCAGGGTGCCAGGCACACACACATTCACAGCTAAGGGCAAGTAGCCAGTCCACCTCCTGGCATGAACATGCACAGAAACTCCACACAGACAGGAACTCAAAGATCAACCCAGAAGCTTTAGAGCTATGACTGAGCAACACTACCCACTGTGCCACTCTGCCATTGGTTGTATCAAGATGCTTTGTGAAAATGTCAACTGCACTAAAGCAATTGCTCTAAAATGATTTTACCATGCTCACGGGGTATGTCAGACCTGAATCTTTGTAAACTGTCTTAAGTGTATAGGATGCTATTCAAATCACTTTACAAACAAAAATAACAATTTTATATAATACTGCTGAGGCCCAGTAATATGATTAATTGGCTCAGCCTTTGGCTGAAGCCTATAGAGGCACCTGTCTGTATGTGCATGTTTAACCGAGTTCGAGTGTGTTTAAGAATGTAATTGGTATGCCAGCTTCAGGTAGTGATTTCCACAGTGAGTGTGGTGCCACTGCGTACTCACTATGTAAGCACCACATTACATAACCTCCATTTGTGATGTAATCTTCCATAACCAAGTGGTCTAGAGCACTGCCCAGGAAAAGAACAGATTTTGCAACGTCAGTTTGAATCATGGCGTTGATGTAAAAGGCTGAGCTCAGACCTGCACACGTCTCTATTTTAAAAAAAAAATGTTTAAAGTAACACTAAACTTAAATAAGCATTTGCATAATATAAACCATGCATATTAGCACATAATAGCTGCCTACATGGAATCACAATGCTTTTTATCAATGTACAATCTTAGTAATTTCAGTGCTAAAAGAAAAAAAATTACATAGAACATTATGCAGTTATGGTCTGAAAGTCTTTAGAACTGATGAGCAAGCTATTGAGTCCCAAAGTTCCACTGGTGCAGTCAGTCATTCTAAGACACGGTTGTTGAATTAAGTCCACCATTAGTGAAGTGGGGCGTGTACTCTTGAATAAGCACTGGGGCATTTCTGAGCATCTCTTCAAAATCTTCCACCATCTTTGCATATACTTGCCTCTGTAACACCAAAGGCCTGAAAAGGTTTATTGGTTCTGCAGCCTGAAATATTGGTGGAACTCCAATTTCAAGTGGAACAAGTGGGTTCCCAATGATAATATGAGTAAGTCTCTTTTCCTGCAAGCTTTTCTGTAGAAAAGACAAGTCCCGCAACCTCTGGTCCAGATTCAGTGGTTTCCATGCTGAAGGAGGTTTACTCAACAGAAGATGCAAGAATGCAGTCTTCAGATGGTAATTTGTAAGGGCACTTCCCCCTCTTAGACCTGACTGTTTTTTGTGCAAGAAAGAAACAAGCTGTAGACATCGGAGGTGACAAGATTTTTCTGGAAGTTTCTTTGCCATGTGTTTGAGCAGGTTTCTTTCATAAACTGTGAATGAGAGGTGCCAGTGGATATCTGCGATGCTACCATTGTCTGAAGGAAAATGGGAGATGAAGTATGCATGAGAGTCTACAACCGCCAAACATTTGCCAAACAATGTGATGAAAAATAATCAGCTTCTTTTTCAATACAGTAAACTGATACACTTTACTGACTGTACAGTGTGAGCAGCAAAGGATAAACGATCTAAAATTTATGAACAAGTTTGCAGTGAATGTAAAGGAAGGAAATAAATATAAAACAGGAAACTGTGTAATCTGCAGAACTCAATCCTTAAGAAACATTTACACAATAAAACGCATGACTTAAACTCAGTTAGTTGTACAAAACATACCATTTTCTTAAACAAACCAAAACCCACCCACACACACACACACAAAAAAACCCAGAATAATCACCTATGAACAGCTAATATAAACTCTTGGCAACACTGGCAGAGCTAATAAAATGTCTCAAAAAGCTAATGCCTCTTAATGCCACCCATCTATGCACTGTTACTAAGTTTAATGTTATGACACTGGCCAAAGGATAATAATTAACATACAGTACCAGTCAAAAGTTTGGACACCTACTGATCCATAGTTTCTTCAGTATTTTCTACATTGTGGAACAATACTGAAACCTCAAAACTATAAAATAACATGAAACATATGGAATTACATGGTAAAAAAAAGTGTTTAATGAAAACAAAATATGTTTCATATTTTAGATTCTTCAAAGTAGCCACCATTTCCATCAGGGGAAGCCATAGTGTAAAGGTTAGAGATGCAGCTTTGGACCCAAAAGGTCGCTGGTTTGATTCCCTGGACCAGCAAGAATAGCTGATGTGACCTTGAGCGAGGCACCTAACCCCTAGCTAGGGTCCTGTTGTATGTTTCTCTGGGTGAGAATGTCTGCTAAATGCCTGTAATGTTTACTTTGATCACGCTTTGCACACTATTGGCATTATCTTAACCAGCTTCATGAGGTAGTCACCTGGAATGCTTTTCAATTAACAGCTATGCCTCGTCAAAAGTTAATTAGTGCAATTTCATGCTTTCTTAATGTATCTGAGATCAGTAAATAATAAAAATACAGTAAATAGCCCTATTCCACAACTGTATTAATCCATATTATGTCAAGAACCGCTCAACTAAGTAAAGAGAAACGACATCCATCATTACTTTAAGACAGGAAGTGTCTTAATTAATAAAAATAAAGAAAAAAAAAACCTTTGAATTAGGTGTCCAAACTTTTGACTGGTACTGTAAGTAATATTTGCCACCCAATCAACAAACACACTAGAGGCTTTAAACCATACTTCCTGTCTTCACAAGTCAGCAACTTGTTATATCTTGTGGAGAGGATTGTGATTATTAAACCAAACAATGTAATGTAAAAAACATATTTGGAGACTAATATTATATTGATTTATAAGTACTAATATGTAACTTGCCTGAACCCTGGACAATACATTTAAGAAGGACACCATCTTAAATGGAAACTGCTGTAATTTTAATATTCAATATTGCCTGCACATATTGTTAGTCTTTTTTCTTTTCGATTTTTCTGCACCTGACTTATGCACCATTTAAAAAAAACAAAAAAACAAAACTAAGACAGCCTTCATATAAGAAAATGTCTGTAATTAACCATGTTTTCCTGGGTGTGGAAGGTGTTACCGTTAAAAACGCAGCAGACCAAACTTATCTGAGAAGTTTCAAACACTTGCATTGGCTTAGTTTTTTTCCAACTAGACATAAATCAGACATTCCTCATTTGCATGTCCAGGGACTACTAAACCCTCCTGACCCAGGCCCGGGATAGCTTCCCTGATTGTCCTCAAGTGTCACAGGTGCTGCATACTTGTATATGTAAATATTTAAGAAATTGCATGGCATTGTGAACCTTGTCCATAATGCATGACGCAAATGCAGGACATGTGTCATGGATCCCCAAATCATCTTCTTCTTTTGGCTGCTCCTGATTAGGGGTCGCCACAGCAGATCTTCGTCTCCATTGCTCCCTGTCTTCCGCATCCTTCCCTACCACACCTGCCACTCTCATGTCCTCTCTCACCACATCCATGTATCTCCTCTTGGGCCTTCCTCGTTTTCGTGTTCCTGGCAGCTCCATCCTCAACATTTTACAAAAAAGGTGAGAGCGTTCTAACATGCATTTCAGTCTGCTCGCGGCCAATCTAATCCAAGGGGCCTTTTCAACAAGTAATCTGTCGTGCAAGTTGGGCAGAAGCACGCGTCAGGCAGGCAACATGTAGGCCTACAAGTCAGTAACCTATTCAACTAACTTTCATCCGAACTTTAAGTTTTCTACGGGGTCGAGCCACCGTACCAACTCACTCGGGGAATAGGCTCATATCGGCCAAATAGGGAGACGTCTTGGAGAGAAACGTGAGAATGCAAGATGACAGTATGTAGCCACTGCAGGTCACTTATTTTTCAGCATAAGAAAAAACCCTTTGGTTTGACACTTCGCACCCTAATTATGTTGCTTCAGCGTCGCGCCCTCCATGCAATTTCAGATTGACAGACATCGCGAAGCGCAAAGGGTGGAGGCTGCATGGGTGAGGGTGATAGCAAGTGACCATAACTTTGCAGAGTAATTAAATCACAGTGCTGCGCACAAACAATGGTGTGGTTTCTTGATTATTTTGTAAAGCATGCGCTTAACTAGTCATTAACAGGAAAAGGTGTGTGATTTATCCTTTACCCACCCCGACTGTGCCATGCGAAGATGCATTCTGCGTCTTCAAAATTCCCCGAAGTCGGCACCGTGCTATCTGTAATCTAACTCTAAACAAACTGTAAGTTATACTGGTTAAAAGTAGGCCTATCTGAGAATGATTTTTCCCCGTTTTGAGGTAGATTTTGGGGAAGGTGTTTGTGAAGAAGGAATTAATCGCCTGTTCCAAATAGCCGCCTAGTCTCTAATACGCGCCGGGTCTTTTACGTGATTGAGACAAATAATAGCCCGGGCTATTATTTGGTATTTTACGGTAGCTGTAGTATCAACCTCTACTCCTGACGTCACACTTCCGCTTCCTTCTGTCAAACAGTCAAGAGCGCGTGCGCATCCCATCCACTCGTACAAGTGAATCGAATAATTTGTTATTAGCGTCATCTAGCTTTAGTTTACGTAAACGCGTTTAATATCACCTACGTCACAAATTAAAAAAAAAGGTTGAGCTTGTTTTTGTTACACTAATAATGTGTATATCTTGCAGACTTGAACGTTGCCTCACGGTTTTTAAATAATACAGCTGTTCTTAACTATTTTACGCTTTACTTTAGCAGATTCGCGCCGTGACCATGGCTTCGACTCAGAAATGCCTTGGAAAAGGTAAGAAACACACACACTGACCTCTGTACAGTACTGACAACTTACTAATTAATTATCTAGTTACTTCACCTGGTTCTGTTTGCCAGCTAACTCTGCCATGGATAACGCCAATAAGAGGTATTGTGCACAGATAGCACATAATAACCATAAAATATAAACAAATCTGTAAATTTTTCAGTGTTTAAGATGTGAAACGTGCCTGAAGAAATTTTACCTTTTCATAATGACTTGGCAAAAATAGACCTGGGTGGAGTTAGGGTGTGTGTGTGTGTCAGTCACCACTGGATTGTGATGCAAATATGAAGCATGTTCTATAATATGCAGAGGTGTGTTAAAGGAACAGAAAAGTGTCTTACCCTGTGTCTGAAATCACTCACTAGTATAGTGGATTATATAATGAGTTCACCCTTTAGTAGTGCTGTCCGGATGTGTGGACTCCTAGTATCCCACAGTGCACCGTGAAAAGTAGTGTACAACTGATGGTCACCAACCAAGTGGTGTGAAAGTGTTTGCCCCCTTCCTGATTTTTTTTTTTTTGCATGTTTGTCACACTTAAATGTTCCAGACCATCAAACAAATTTAAATATTAGACAAAGATAAAACAAGTAACCACAAAATGCAGTTTTTAAATGAAAAGGTTTTTATTTATTAAGGGGGAAAAAAATCCAAACCTACATGACCCTGTGTGAAAAAGTGATTGCCCCCTAAATCTAATAACTGGTTGGGCCATACTGCATTTGCGATAACTGGCAAGGAGTCTTTCCAGTCCCCCCAGGATTCTGCGGGCTTTTTTTGTGATTGTTGCGGGCTAAAATGTCTGATGTTGCGGGGGTTTCCAAAAAAATTGCGATGAAAGTTGCGGTGTTTTTTAGGTTTTTGTTGCGATTACATTGCGGGAGGAAGTGAAAGTTGCGAGAAATTGTTGCGATTTTCTCTTTTTGTGATTAAAAATTGAATGATATGTTAAATATTAAGTTATTACTGAATTTTTTTTTAACAAAGACACTGAGAAATGCAGAAAAATAGGCTTTACTTATCCAAATGCACCTGTTGGTTCAAAAGTTAAAGTGCATAGAGCCTCACAGCACAACATGAAGTTACCTTATAATATAAATGCCTCAGCTTTCATGTAAGAAAAAAAAACTATTAATACTAGTACTGTGTGCAGGCAGTCTCTCCTGAAGACTAAATTAAACAATAATTATAAACATAAATGACTCAGGCTTCATAGAAGGAAAAAAAAAACAATTTGAACAGAATCTCACAGTATGATGCTGAAGCTGCCTAAACAATGGAAAATAAAATACCATTTTGGCAAAAATGTTGGCATCCATTAATTTCTTGTATTAAGTAAAAAAAAAAAAAAGTGCACACAGTCCTTCACTGTAAACATAACACTTTCAGTAACAGAATTTAAGCCTATATAAACACTGACTCGCACATGCAGTGTTGCCAGATACTGCTGACGTTTTCCAGCCCAAAATATGTTCAAAACCCGCCAAAATGCACTTGAACCCGCCCAATCTGGCAACACTGGAAGTAAGGCGGAAGGTAGTTTGTCGACGTCACCTCAAGACGATGCCAACGATTGGTCAAATTTGCGGGAAAGTTGCAGTGATTGGATATAATTGCAACACCGCCCTGAATTCGCGGGGATTGGTTGAATTTGTGTTGAAGTTGCAAATCGCGAAGTCCTGGAGGGTCTGAATAACTGCAATCAAGCATTTGCGATAACTGGCAGTGAGTCTTTTACAGTGCTGTGGAAGAATTTTGGCCCACTCATCTTTGCAGAATTCTTGTAATTCAGCCACATTGGAGGGTTTTCGAGCATGAACCGCTTTTTTAAGGTCATGCCACAGCATCTCAATCGGATTCAGGTCAGGACTTTGACTAGGCCACTCCAAAGTCTTCACTTTGTTTTTCATAAGCCATTCAGAGGTGGACTTGCTGGTGTGTTTTGGATCATTGTCCTGCTGCAGAACCCAAGTGCGCTTCAGCTTGAGGTTACGAACAGATGGCTGGGCATTCTCCTTCAGGACTTTTTGGTAGACAGCAGAAATCATGGTTCCATTTACTACAGCAAGTCTTCTAGGTCCTGAAGCAGCAAAACAGCCCCAGACCATCACACTAGCACCACCATATTTTACTGTTGGTATGATGTTCCTTTTCTGAAATGCTGTGTTACTTTTACTCCAGATGTAATGGGACATACACCTTCCGAAAAAGTTCAACTTTTGTCTCGTCAGTCCACAGAATGGGCGGCACGGTGGTGTAGTGGTTAGCGCTGTCGCCTCACAGCAAGAAGGTCCGGGTTCGAGCCCCGTGGCCGGCGAGGGCCTTTCTGTGTGGAGTTTGCATGTTCTCCCCGTGTCCGTGTGGGTTTCCTCCGGGTGCTCCGGTTTCCCCCACAGTCCAAAGACATGCAGGTTAGGTTAACTGGCGACCGTAGGTGTGAATGTGAGTGTGAATTGTTGTCTGTGTCTATGTGTCAGCCCTGTGATGACCTGGCGACTTGTTCAGGGTGTACCCCGCCTTTCGCCCGTAGTCAGCTGGGATAGGCTCCAGCTTGCCTGCGACCCTGTAGAACAGGATAAAGCGGCTAGAGATGATGATATGAGTCCACAGAATATTTTCCCAAAAGTCTTGGGGATCATCAAGATGTTTTCTGGCAAAACTGAGACAAGCCTTTTATGTTCTTTTTGCTCAGCTATGGATTTCATCTTGGAACTCTGCCACGCAGGCCATTTTTGCCCAGTCTCTTTCTTATGGTGGAGTCATGAACACTGACCTTAACTGAGGCAAGTGAGGCCTGCAGTTTTTTGGATGTTGTGGGGTCTTTTGTGACCTCTTGGATGAGTCGTCGCTGCACTCTTGGGGTAATTTTGGTCGGCCGGCCACTCCTGGGAAGGTTCACCACTGTTCCATGTTGTCGCCATTTGTGGATAATGGCTCTCACTGTGGTTCGCTGGAGTCCCAAAGCTTTAGAAATGGCTTTATAACCTTTTCCAGACTGATAGATCTCAATTACTTTGCTTCTCATTTGTTCCTGAATTTCTTTGGATCGCAACATGACATCTAGCTTTTGAGGATCTTTTGGTCTACTTCACTTTGTCAGGCAGGTCCTATTTAAGTGATTGATTGAGAACAGGTGTGGCAGTAATCAGGCCTGGGTGTGGCGAGAGAAATTGAACTCAGCTTTCCAAAGATGTGATAAACCACAGTTAATTGGGGGCGGCAATCACTTTTTCACACGGTCATGTAGGTTTGGATTTTTTTCCCTTAATAATAAAAACCTTAATTTAAAAACTGCATTTTGTGTTTACTTGTTATCTTTGTCTAATATAAGTGTGTTGGGGTGAATGGATGGAGGAAGAAACACATTATAAATGGACATTCAAGTACAATTAAAAATAGTAAGACAATAGAAAATAAGCTAAAATAGAATAAGACATAAAATGCAAGAATAAAAGTTACAGTGTAGAGTGAGGAATTAATCAAAAGCCTCAAATTTGATTTAATAAAAGGTAGTAGCAAAGAAGAAAGTATTCAACCTTGATTTAAAAGAACTGAAAGATGCAGCAGACACAAAGTATTTAT
Source organism: Neoarius graeffei (assembly GCF_027579695.1). Taxonomy (NCBI): domain Eukaryota; kingdom Metazoa; phylum Chordata; class Actinopteri; order Siluriformes; family Ariidae; genus Neoarius; species Neoarius graeffei. The sequence continues at coordinate 59,128,734 of NC_083575.1, read as the reverse complement.
TAATGTGGGAAATACGCACAGTGTAATAAATGTATATCCATCCGTTATCTGTAGCCGCTTATCCTGTTCTACAGGGTCGCAGGCAAGCTGGAGCCTATCCCAGCTGACTACGGGCGAGAGGCGGGGTACACCCTGGACAAGTCGCCAGGTCATTGCAGGGCTGACACATGGAGACAAACAACCATTCACATTCACACCTATGGTCAATTTAGAGTTACCAGTTAACCTAACCTGCATGCCTTTGGACTGTGGGGGAAACCGGAGCACCCGGAGGAAACCCACGCGGACACGGGGAGAACATGCAAACTCCACACAGAAAGGCCCTTGCTGGCCAGATTTCAGATTTTTATTTGTTTAAAATTTTGAAGACCATTTATCATTTCTGTTTCACTTCACAATTATGTGCTACTCTGTGTTGGTCTATCACATAAAATCTCAATAAAAAATTTTAAGTTCGTGGTTGTAAGGTGGAAAAATGTGAAAAAGTTCAAGGGGTATGAATACTTTTGCAAGGCACTGTATATAGAATTCCCTTGATAGTGAGTAGGGAGTAGTGAATGAGGGTGACTTCGGACACAGCCTTAGCATTGGGCCAGCAAGAGCCACCAAAACAGCTTCAATGCTGTAGCATAGAATCTAAAATTCCTAGTCTCTGGAACTGTGATGGAGAGATGGACATATGTCTTCCAAAATGTATTCCACCTATTTGTGTATTGGTAGTGATCTAACACTATAATTTCATATGCATTCAACTGGGATAAGAGCTGTTGACTGTGAAAGTCATAGTTTATCATTTTCATAATTTTCATACTCCAAACCATTCACTGAACCACTGTGCCCTGTAGAGGTGTGTGGCCATTCTGGAAGTGAAGGCCCATCAGGGTTGAAACGTTTCATCATAAGATAAAGGTGATCAGTTGGATAACTTTGAATTGATTTGCAGTGAATCTTACCTTTTTAATAGGATAAGTGGACACAAACCATGCCAGCAGTAAAATGTCTCCTACAGCACCAGCAGTTTTTTTTTTTTTCCCCTTCCATTTATTTATTACCCATCTACAGGTATTTTAGATTTATTTAAACTTTGGTTGTTCATTTGGAATCTGATGTATTTTGCAGGAAGCTCTGCTCCTGGGGCTGTACCCAAAGGCCAGATACGACTTTATAGTATGAGATTCTGCCCGTTTGCCCAGAGAGCCAGACTTGTGCTCTGTGCTAAGGGTATAGAGTAAGTCCAAATGTTGGCACAAGTATGAATTTCTTGAGTGTGCATAGTACTTTAGTTTCTATTTGCTATTGTTAAACAATAAAACAGGACTTATGTTATCATTATAATAAGTTATTATTACCACCCACATTCTCACCATAGGCCGGAAACTATCAACATCCATTTGAAAGAGAAACCTGAGTGGTTTCTGGAGAAGAATCCACTTGGCCAAGTGCCTACACTGGAAACCTCCAATGGCCAGGTGGTCTATGAGTCAGCAATTGTATGTGAATACCTGGATGAGATTTACCCTGAGAAAAAACTGTTTCCTTCTGACCCCTTTGCAAAAGCCCAGCAGAAGATGGTGCTGGAGGAATACTCAAAGGTATATCCTTTCTGCTCACAATAAGTCACATTGTATTTCAAATGTCCAGGTGGAGACAAAATATGTGGAATATAATTTTATTTCAAAAAGATGTCAAGGTCTGTTTTGTTTCAGTACCAGTTCTTGTGTTTGGGGTTTTAAAGGAGCCTTCAGGAATACCAAATTCACAACAGAATCTTTACTTTCAGATCATTCCTCTGTTCTACAAAATTCCTATGACCAGAGTAAAAGGTGAGGATGTGTCAGCACTAGAAGAAGAGTTGAAGGAAAAGTTCTCCAAACTGAACAAGGTATAATGCAACATTTAAATGGTAAATATATCACTATCCTGTTTGAGTGGAATTACAGTTTTAATCCAAAACAATAAATGGAGGCTTTAAACTGTTTACACTGACTATACAGATATTTGGATGTGGTTCAGGTCTCAACATTGCATATAAAGCTGCATTTATTTTAACTTTTATTTTATACTTTTGCAGGTTCTTGTTAACAAGAAAACCAAATTCTTTGGAGGTGATTCAGTCACTATGATTGACTACCTGATCTGGCCGTGGTTTGAGAGGTTGGAGGCCTGGCAGCTCAAACAGTATGATTTCTTATTTATACAAGAGCACAATAAAAGAAAAAAAAGTGTATTTGAACCAAAGCAGATTCATGTTGTATTCACCTGATGGTGGGAATTTTAAGGCTTTTTTTTTTTTTTTTAAATTAATAAGTGCGCAATAACGGTCATGTATGCTATCTCTGCATTTGGAGATTTTGTTTATAGTTTCAGAACGTTTTGTATATAGACATGCTCTCATTCTTTTTCAGCTGTCTGGATGGCACTCCAGAGCTGAACAACTGGATTTTGTGCATGAAAGAGGATCCACCAGTGAAGGCAGTCATGTTCAGCACGGATGTCTACAAAGCCTTTATGGACTCATTCTTGGAGGGAAACCCCAATTTTGACTATGGCTTATAAACATGTGCCTATACTAACTCTAAAATGAATACTGTTTTTCAGTACAGACCTTTTGTACAAGTATAACGCATTGTCGCAGACTTCATCATAAAATGGTATTAAAGTGCCTTTAAATTCCAAGTTTGTACATTTTGTCTATGATTTTAATTCCGCTTGTGTCCCAGAGGAAAACTGGTGTCTTTTATCTGAAGAGTGGATATGCTTATAGGGAATACACCCTGGGGGAAGTATGGTAGTGCAGTGGTTAGCACTGTTGCCTCACAGTAATAAGGTTCTGGGTTTAAACCTCATAGCTGACTGCTGCCTTTCTGTGTGGAGTTTGCATGTTCTTGGCATGGGTTTGACTCCAGCTTCCCTTGCAACCCTGATGGATAAGTGGAATAGATAATGGATGGATGGGACACCAGTCCATTGCAGGGTGCCAGGCACACACACATTCACAGCTAAGGGCAAGTAGCCAGTCCACCTCCTGGCATGAACATGCACAGAAACTCCACACAGACAGGAACTCAAAGATCAACCCAGAAGCTTTAGAGCTATGACTGAGCAACACTACCCACTGTGCCACTTTGCCATTGGTTGTATCAAGATGCTTTGTGAAAATGTCAACTGCACTAAAGCAATTGCTCTAAAATGATTTTACCATGCTCACGGGGTGTGTCAGACCTGAATCTTTGTAAACTGTCTTAAGTGTATAGGATGCTATTCAAATCACTTTACAAACAAAAATAACAATTTTATATAATACTGCTGAGGCCCAGTAATATGATTAATTGGCTCAGCCTTTGGCTGAAGCCTATAGAGGCACCTGTCTGTATGTGCATGTTTAACCGAGTTCGAGTGTGTTTAAGAATGTAATTGGTATGCCAGCTTCAGGTAGTGATTTCCACAGTGAGTGTGGTGCCACTGCGTACTCACTATGTAAGCACCACATTACATAACCTCCATTTGTGATGTAATCTTCCATAACCAAGTGGTCTAGAGCACTGCCCAGGAAAAGAACAGATTTTGCAACGTCAGTTTGAATCATGGCGTTGATGTAAAAGGCTGAGCTCAGACCTGCACACGTCTCTATTTAAAAAAAAAAATGTTTAAAGTAACACTAAACTTAAATAAGCGTTTACATAATATAAGCCATGCATATTAGCACATAATAGCTGCCTACATGGAATCACAATGCTTTTTATCAATGTACAATCTTAGTAATTTCAGTGCTAAAAGAAAAAAAATTACATAGAACATTATGCAGTTATGGTCTGAAAGTCTTTAGAACTGATGAGCAAGCTATTGAGTCCCAAAGTTCCACTGGTGCAGTCAGTCATTCTAAGACACGGTTGTTGAATTAAGTCCACCATTAGTGAAGTGGGGCGTGTACTCTTGAATAAGCACTGGGGCATTTCTGAGCATTTCTTCAAAATCTTCCACCATCTTTGTATATACTTGCCTCTGTAACACCAAAGGCCTGAAAAGGTTTATTGGTTCTGCAGCCTGAAATATTGGTGGAACTCCAATTTCAAGTGGAACAAGTGGGTTCCCAATGATAATATGAGTAAGTCTCTTTTCCTGCAAGCTTTTCTGTAGAAAAGACAACAAGTCCCGCAACCTCTGGTCCAGATTCAGTGGTTTCCATGCTGAAGGAGGTTTACTCAACAGAAGATGCAAGAATGCAGTCTTCAGATGGTAATTTGTAAGGGCACTTCCCCCTCTTAGACCTGACTGTTTTTTGTGCAAGAAAGAAACAAGCTGTAGACATCGGAGGTGACAAGATTTTTCTGGAAGTTTCTTTGCCATGTGTTTGAGCAGGTTTCTTTCATAAACTGTGAATGAGAGGTGCCAGTGGATATCTGCGATGCTACCATTGTCTGAAGGAAAATGGGAGATGAAGTATGCATGAGAGTCTTCAAGCTGGATAGCAGGTGTAATGTTTAGAACAATAACCTTTCCTGACCTGAATCTGACCTTCAAGGAACCAGGGAAATCCAGGTTGCGGAAAGTGAGCTCAAACTCATATTTGTGAGAGATCTGCCCCCATGCACTGGTCACAGAGATCTGGAACCATTTCATGACCTGATCTTTAGACAGATAAGCAGTGTTTCTTGAGCACAGTAGTTCTTCCAAAGCATGGTCATCAGCTTTGCTATTGTGGCTTCTGTTGTGAAGCAGACAGAGCATATCCTCATCGACTGTTGCTTTGCCAGAGAGGCAGTCTGGGCAATTCTCACTAATCTTTGCCAACTTAATTGTCCCACATCCTTGCAGGTCCAGTGGGATGTCAGAGGATGCATCACACCATAGCTCAAACTGAAAATGGTAAGGTTCTGGGGTTGTAAATGGCACAACGAGGTCACACATGACAGGCTTACACACTCTCCAGGACTCAAACGTACTTCCCACTCCAATAAAGTCCTCAAGCTCCATGTCAACCTCACGGTCACAAATACTCCTCAAAGCTTCCAGAAGGTCATCTGCAAAGCCTTCAACAAACTCCTGCACTCTCCCACTCTCATGGACAAAAGGCTGGAAGCTGCTCTCACAGAGGTTGCTTAAGACACCTTTGTCTAAGGTCAGATCCTTAGGATTGACAGACCCACTGTTTGTGTACCCTTCTTCATCTTCAGCATGGTCAGGTGTTTCACCAGGGTTCAGATCCTGCCTACAAACTTCAACAGTGAAGAAAATGACAAGAGAAAGTGTGCTCCAGAAGTACCAACCATAGTAATCAATGCCAGAGTTTGTGGCTTCTTGATCTGTCTTTGAGATCTCTTTTTCAAGGCGTTCTTGTTCAGCTTGCAGTCTCTCCTCATGGTCCTTCATTCGGGCTAAAATGTCTTCTTCCTCTTCTGGGATGGTAGTGTTCTCCTTTGGGAAAAGCAGTGGATGGTTGAGAATGGCAGCTGCCACAACCATGCAAACCCGTGCAATAGACCCCTGCATCTCTGCGTATCTATGGAAAATTTAAAATGTTACAGCTTAATATAAAGAATGGAAGACAATTACTAGTTACAACATTGTACAATACTGGAGTATAAATGTGCATTTTTAAAAATTATGTTAATGAGTAAAATATATAGTTTGTTTGCAAACAGCTATTAATATGGAATTAAGTGGGTAAATCTAAAGCTTATTTGACTAGCTTGTTTTTATTTGACCAAACAGATTTGTAACAATTCAGCCATCTCATCTCGTTACCTCTAGCCACTTTATCCTGTTCTACAGGGTCGCAGGCAAGCTGGAGCCTATCCCAGCTGACTACGGGCAAAAGGCGGGGTACACCCTGGACAAGTCGCCAGGTCATCACAGGGCTGACACATAGACACAGACAACCATTCACACCTATGGTCAATTTAGAGTCACCAGTTAACCTAACCTGCATGTCTTTGGACTGTGGGGGAAACCGGAGCACCCAGAGGAAACCCATGCGGAGAACATGCAAACTCCGCACAGAAAGGCCCTCGCCGGCCACGGGGCTCAAACTCGGACCATCTTGCTGTGAGGCGACAGCGCTAACCACTACACCACCGTGCCGCCACAATTCAGCCAGTTAATACTAATATTAATACTGGAGATTGGAATCAGAAATTCATCCTTCTCAAGCCCATCCATGACATGGTTTGCCAAATTGCCACAGCAAAAAAAGATGATATAATAATACAGGAGAGTTTGTAATACTGGAAGCCATTTTCATTCTCAAGCCACTCTCGTGTAATCTTATTGGTTATGAATGGCAAATATGATATTATTTTGTGATAACATACAAACATAAACTTTTCTAAGAGTATTATGGGTATTTCTAATGGTTCTATTGCCCACTCTGCTAAAATATAGACTGCTGTGAAAAGCGTGATGCACAGGGCGGTCTACTGCTGCACTGTGTGGAAGGAGTCACACAGGCCTGCTGAACATCCTGTGACACACAGCAATCTAAATTAATATTCACTGATAACACTGTTTCTATTTTCAGTGTCTTAAAATGTTTGGCATCACAAGAATGTCAACATTTTAACTTCATTTGCCAAACAATGTGATGAAAAATAATCAGCTTCTTTTTCAATACAGTAAACTGATACACTTTACTGACTGTACAGTGTGAGCAGCAAAGGATAAACGATCTAAAATTTATGAACAAGTTTGCAGTGAATGTAAAGGAAGGAAATAAATATAAAACAGGAAACTGTGTAATCTGCAGAACTCAATCCTTAAGAAACATTTACACAATAAAACGCATGACTTAAACTCAGTTAGTTGTACAAAACATACCATTTTCTTAAACAAACCAAAACCCACCCACCCACCCACCCACCCACACACACACAAAAATAAATAAATAAATAAATAAATAAAAACCCCAGAATAATCACCTATGAACAGCTAATATAAACTCTTGGCAACACTGGCAGAGCTAGTAAAATGTCTCAAAAAGCTAATGCCTCTTAATGCCACCCATCTATGCACTGTTACTAAGTTTAATGTTATGACACTGGCCAAAGGATAATAATTAACATATAGTACCAGTCAAAAGTTTGGACACCTACTGATCCATAGTTTCTTCAGTATTTTCTACATTGTGGAACAATACTGAAACCTCAAAACTATAAAATAACATGAAACATATGGAATTACATGGTAAAAAAAAGTGTTTAATGAAAACAAAATATGTTTCATATTTTAGATTCTTCAAAGTAGCCACCATTTCCATCAGGGGAAGCCATAGTGTAAAGGTTAGAGATGCAGCTTTGGACCCAAAAGGTTGCTGGTTTGATTCCCTGGACCAGCAAGAATAGCTGATGTGACCTTGAGCGAGGCACCTAACCCCCAGCTAGGGTCCTGTTGTATGTTTCTCTGGGTGAGAATGTCTGCTAAATGCCTGTAATGTTTACTTTGATCACGCTTTGCACACTATTGGCATTATCTTAACCAGCTTCATGAGGTAGTCACCTGGAATGCTTTTCAATTAACAGCTATGCCTCGTCAAAAGTTAATTAGTGCAATTTCATGCCTTCTTAATGTATCTGAGATCAGTAAATAATAAAAATACAGTAAATAGCCCTATTCCACAACTGTATTAATCCATATTATGTCAAGAACCGCTCAACTAAGTAAAGAGAAACGACATCCATCATTACTTTAAGACAGGAAGTGTCTTAATTAATAAAAATAAAGAAAAAAAAACCCCTTTGAATTAGGTGTGTCCAAACTTTTGACTGGTACTGTAAGTAATATTTGCCACCCAATCAACAAACACACTAGAGGCTTTAAACCATACTTCCTGTCTTCACAAGTCAGCAACTTGTTATATCTCGTGGAGAGGATTGTGATTATTAAACCAAACAATGTAATGTAAAAAAACATATTTGGAGACTAATATTATATTGATTTATAAGTACTATTTTATATGTAACTTGCCTGAACCCTGGACAATACATTTAAGAAGGACACCATCTTAAATGGAAACTGCTGTAATTTTAATATTCAATATTGCCTGCACATATTGTTAGTCTTTTTTCTTTTCGATTTTTCTGCACCTGACTTATGCACCATTTAAAAAAAAAACAAAAAAACAAAACTAAGACAGTCTTCATATAAGAAAATGTCTGTAATTAACCATGTTTTCCTGGGTGTGGAAGGTGTTACCGTTAAAAACGCAGCAGACCAAACTTATCTGAGAAGTTTCAAACACTTGCATTGGCTTAGTTTTTTTCCAACTAGACATAAATCAGACATTCCTCATTTGCATGTCCAGGGACTACTAAACCCTCCTGACCCAGGCCCGGGATAGCTTCCCTGATTGTCCTCAAGTGTCACAGGTGCTGCATACTTGTATATGTAAATATTTAAGAAATTGCATGGCATTGTGAACCTTGTCCATAATGCATGACACAAATGCAGGACATGCGTCATGGATCCCCAAATCATCTTCTTCTTTTGGCTGCTCCTGATTAGGGGTCGCCACAGCAGATCTTCGTCTCCATTGCTCCCTGTCTTCCGCATCCTTCTCTACCACACCTGCCACTCTCATGTCCTCTCTCACCACATCCATGTATCTCCTCTTGGGCCTTCCTCGTTTTCGTGTTCCTGGCAGCTCCATCCTCAACATTCTCCTTCCCACATGCTCTGCATCTCTTCTCAGGATGTGCCCATACCATTTCAGTCTCATCTCTCTTAGCTTAATTCCCAAGCTCTCCACATGTGCTGTCCCTCTGATGTGCTCGTTCCTTATCCTGTCCAACCTTGTCACTCCCATAGCAAACCTTAACATCCTTAACTCCGCCACCTCCAACTTTGCCTCCTGTCTCTTCGTTAAGGATACTGTCTCCAAGCCATACATCATAGTTGGTCTCACTACTGTCTTATACATCTTACCTTTCACTTTTGCTGGGACTTTCCTATCACAAATGACTCCTGAAATCCTTCTCCAACTGCTCCACCCTGCCTGCACTCTCTTTCTCATCTCACTATCGCAGCCCTCATTTTCCTGCACAGTTGACCCCAGGTACTTGAATTCACCAACTTTCTTTACGTCTACTCCTTGCATCTTCACTACACTCTCATCCCCATTCTCATTGATGCACATGTATTCTTTTTTGATACTGCTCACCTTCATTCCTCTTCATTCCAATACATACCTCCATCTCTCCAAACCCAGCTCAACCTCCTTTCTACTTTCACCACATATCACAATATCATCCGCAAACATCATGTTCCATGGTGACTCTTGCTTCACTTCGTCCATCAAGCTATCCATTGCTAAGGCAAACAAGAGAGGACTCAAAGCAGATCCTTGATGAAGTCCCACCTTCACCTTGAACCATTCAGTCATTCCAACTGCACACCTCACTGCTGTTTCACTGTTCTCATACATGTCTTGCACCACTCTAATATACTTCTCATTCACTCCACACTTTCTCATACAATACCATAACTCATCTCTCGGCACTCTATTGTATGCCTTCTCCAGGTCTATAAACACACAATGTAGCTTTCTCTGGCCTTCTCTGTACTTCTCCATTAACATTCTTAAAGAAAAAATTGCATCCAACATGCTCTTCCTTGGCATAAACCCATACTGCTGTTCACAGAATGCTACCTCTCTTCTCAATCTCGCCTCCAATATCCTTTCCCATAGCTTCATGGTGTGGCTCATGCCTTCAGCGCATCACACATCGCCCCCGATCCAAAACTTCCTGCCGCCACCTCTGTGGCACCTCTGTGGAGTTCCAAACGAAATTGTTTAATAAGATCTTAGAGAATGAGAAAATGCCAAATGAATGGAGAGTGTGCTAGTCCCAATATACAAGAGTAAGGGAGATGTACAGAGCTGCAGTAATTACAGAGGGATAAAATTGATGAGTATCATTGGTTCTGTTTCATATAGAAAAAAATACATGGACGAAATGTACTCTAATAGAGACATTAAACTTAGCTTTACTCCACCAAAATTTGCCTCTCAAAATGCAGGAAATAGCGTTTTAGAGGGTTAAAAATTCCAAAATTTCCCGGGGGTGCATGCCCCCAGACTCCCCTAGATTTGATATACTATAACGTAATTATGTCTACTTAGTATCGTTGAGAGGATAACACCCTCTTACCATGGGTTTGGTACTTTCTACTGTGTTTACATGTGAGTAAATACACATACAACGTTCAAATGTACCTTGCTTAATTGAAGGAACCAAAGTAGCGCATTCTCTTGTCATTGAAAGACGAGAAGGCGGCAGCAGCAATGGGGTCAAATCCATGGTGTCCACGATATCTTTATGTACATGTATAACGAGGTAAGTTTTTTGAAAACTTACCTCGTTATCATCAAGCAACTTGGGTGCCTTTGTCGAGCCCAAAAAGTTTGCAATGGATATTTGTCTGAAACTCCTCTTCATACTGATTTTCAGTGAGTGGTCAGGGCAGCAAGCGAATTCATGTAGATCTAGAGCAGTGTCAAGTTTTTGGGCGCCTAAAACTGCTTGTACACCTCGTGAACGCTATCTTGCCATCTGGACAGGACACGAGTTATCAGTCAGATACAAATGTAGCGACACTGTCATAGCCTTGCTGTCACAGGGTCCCCGCTTTGGCGCAAGTACCCAAGGAGACCAGACATGTCTAGACAGTTGCCACAGCAACTGGTTAATTAGTCCACAGAATATTCATAAATCAGCTCGTCTACTAAAAGTGATGGGTTTGCAGTTCTGCGTAAGCCAAATAAGGAAAATCCCGGAAAGCGGAGGCAATCGGTGACATCAGGGCCAGGCTAACTTGCATTGGTTTTGGTGCGAATGGGTGCTACCAACCTACAGTATATGCCACTGGGATGAAGGGACGCAGCAGGATTCAATAAGGGAAAACAAAGGCGCACAGTTTATTTACACTACTCTCTCTTTTTCTTCCTTGTAAATAGTCAAAGGACTCCCATCGTAACTTGGGGAGGTGTAGCCCCCCCCCATCATAATTTTAGGGGGGGTTGCCAGGGGCCCCCACCACTGTAGTGTGAATGATAATTGAGTCACTAAGAGAGGCCTCAGTGATGACGCTGCCTGTGTAAGACTTGTACATATACAGTTTGGATTTTTCTAGTCCCGTAAATGTCAGCATATATTTATAAATACACCTACTTATGTGTACATGTGGCTTGCCTGTTTCCTTTATGGAGCATACAAATACATGAGCCAGTGCTACACATTACAAATAAACTTCTGAATACATCCTAGATCAGCGTATATGTGTTTTCCAGAAACATCAATAAACTTAAACTGTGTTAAGCAAAATTAAAAAGAAAGCGTATGCTACATGCAGCTTTTTTCCACAGTGACGTCAAAGTAACGGTTCTCTAACTTCCGCATGTTTCTGTTACACTGTTGCATTCGTCTGTAACCTAATATTTAAACATAACGTCTTAACATCGGCTACATCAAACACTACAAATCGAACAAACAAACCTTGTAGCGTTTTACTTCCAGAGTTTAATCCTCATGTAGTCCATGGTCTCAGGATAAAAATAGGAAAGTGTTGTGAAGTAGTAAACGTGACTTGTCTGTTTCCCTCCGACTCTGTGGCTTTAAGGCGGAGAACATTACTGGTCATTTCCTGGAACAAAGCCTACTCCTGAGGCCATTCTCCAGTCTATCTATCTATCTATCTATCTATCTATCTATCTATCTATCTATCACCACAAAAAAGGATGTACTTGAGTAGAATTTCGCACTACATGTAACAACTGTGTCCTCACACTCAGTTTGCTGTGTGAGTATAGCACAGTTTCTACAGAACAGCCCACAAAGTGAGTCGAACAGAAAGCAGGCTAGACGCCAGAGTTGCCAGGTGCACGATTTTTTATTTTATTTTATTTAACCTTTATTTAACCAGGTAAAGCTTACTGAGACATAAAATCTCTTTTTCAAAAGCGACCTGGCCAAGAGGCAGCAGATTTTATAGTCCAAACAATAATACAAATGACAATATCAGAGATAGATGAACATCTGGAACACATCTGAATTAAAAACAGTGACAAAGCCCAATGCTTTCGAGTTCCTTAGTTTTAAGAATTCTAACAAAGCTATCAAGAGGAATCAAAACTGACCATTTTAATTCATCTTGCAGAAAGTTCTGTGCAGAAGGAGCAGCAAAGCAAAATGCCTTTTCCCCCCAGTTCTGTGAAGACACGAGGGACAGTCAGAATAAAAAAAGCCAGTGGATCGTAGGCTATAATGTCCATGATTCTAACAAGGTAATTTCCCTTAACGAAGAGACAGGAGGCAAAGTTGGAGGTGGCGGAGTTGAGGATGTTAAGGTTTGCGATGGGAGGTTGGACAGGATAAGGAACGAGCACATCAGAGGGACAGCACATGTGGAGAAGTTGGGAATTAAGCTAAGAGAGATGAGACTGAGATGGTACGGGCACATCCTGAGAAGAGATGCAGAGCATGTTGGAAGGAGAATGTTGAGGATGGAGCTGCCAGGCACATGAAAACGAGGAAGGCCAAAGAGGAGATACATGGATGTGGTGAGAGAGGACATGAAAGTGGCAGGTGTGGTAGAGAAGGATGCGGAAGAAAGGGAGCAATGGAGACGAAAGATCCGCTGTGGCGACCCCTAATCGGGAGCAGCCAAAAGAAGAAGAAGAAGAAGATTCCTAATAAGGTAATTTACGAGATAGGATGGGACCATACCAAGTAGAGCCTTATAAATAAAAGTCAACCAGTAAGTGAATATTCTAACAGACAGGGATGACCATTCAGCTTTTTTATACAAAGTGCAATGATGGGTCAGATTATTGCATCCAGTGACAAACCTCAGAGCACAATGATACACAGTATCCAGAGGACGTAAACATGTAACTGGTGCATGCATGTACAGTACATCACCATAATCAAGCAGTGGAAGAAAGGTTGCTGACACAAGGCGTTTCCTGACTCCAAGAGAGAAGCAAGATCTATAAATATAAATGGCTTGTCCATGTGATCTTTAGCAAACTGTGGATGAGCAGCAATGTTCTTTTTGGAGAGCGGCTTTCTCCTTGCAACCCTGCCATGCACACCATTGTTGTTCAGTGTTCTCCTGATGGTGGACTCATGAACATTAACATTAGCCAATGTGAGAGAGGCCTTCAGTTGCTTAGAAGTTACCCTGGGGTCCTTTGTGACCTCGCCAACTATTACACGCCTTGCTCTTGGAGTGATCTTTGTTGGTCAACCACTCCTGGGGAGGGTAACAATGGTCTTGAATTTCCTCCATTTGTACACAATCTGTCTGACTGTGGATTGGTGGAGTCCAAACCCTTTAGAGATGGTTTTGTACCCTTTTCCAGCCTGAGGAGCATCAACACTTTTCTGAGGTCCTCAGAAATCTCCTGTGTTTGTGCCATGATACACTTCCATAAACATGTGTTGTGAAGATCAGACTTTGATAGATCCCTGTTCTTTAAATCAAACAGGGTGCCCACTCACACCTGATTGTCATCCCATTGATTGAAAACACCTGACTGTAATTTCACCTTCAAATTAACTGCTAATCCCAGAGGTTCACATACTTTTGCCACTCACACATATGTAATATTGGATCATTTTCCTCAATAAATAAATGACCAAGTATAATATTTTTGTCTCATTTGTTTAACTGAGTTCTCTTTATCTACTTTTAGGACTTGTGTGAAAATCTGATGATGTTTTGGGTCATATTTATGCAGACATACAGAAAATTCTAAAGGGTTCACAAACTTTCAAGCACCACTGTAGACAAAGATCACTTCTTTTTCAACGTTCTCTTATGCTATGTAGCTGTATGGAAACAAACAAAAACCACCACCACCACCAACAACAACAACAAATATAATAATAATAATAATAATAATAATAATAATAATGAGATAATAAAGTTATTCTTGGGGCACTTGGGATGATCAGGAAAGGTTTGGAAAAGAACATTAAGAATGGAAACAACATCATCCATATAATACAGAAGATCATACTAATTGGCAGCGCTCAGATACTAAGGTCCTCACCATACCATCTTGATACTTTTCACAAAATAACTTCAGTCCTTCTACTCTTGGACTCCGGAGAAGACCTGGTGAAGGACTTTTATATTGAACCTGCTAAGGACAGTAATAATAATAATAATAATAATCTCATCTCATTCATCTCATTATCTCTAGCCGCTTTATCCTTCTACAGGGTCGCAGGCAAGCTGGAGCCTATCCCAGCTGACTACGGGCGAAAGGCGGGGTACACCCTGGACAAGTCGCCAGGTCATCACAGGGCTGACACATAGACACAGACAACCATTCACACTCACATTCACACCTACGGTCAATTTAGAGTCACCAGTTAACCTAAGCTGCAGGTGTTTGGACTGTGGGGGAAACCAGAGCACCCGGAGGAAACCCACGCGGACACGGGGAGAACATGCAAACTCTGCACAGAAAGGCCCTCGCCGGCCACGGGGCTCGAACCCGGACCTTTTTGCTGTGAGGCAACAGCGCTAACCACTACACCACCGTGCCACCCTACATAGAAGTTATACCAAGATAATAATAATAACAGGTTCCTTGCTACAGTGGTGCTGAATGAGTCTTTGACTGAAGGTGCACTGCTGTTTGACCAGTAGGACATGAAGGTGTCCAGGATGGACCATAGTTTGCTTATTGTCCTTTTTACAACCACTTCAGAACTATCCAGGAGGCATCCTAGGACAGAGCCAGCCTTATTTATCAGTTTGTTGAGTTCCCTTGCTTCTCTGACCCTAATGCTACCCCCACACACGCACACACCATATTGCATGAAAAAACAACAGCACTTTGATCTACCTTTATTTCTTAATTTCCCTGAGGGAACCCGCCCAAAGGGATCAATAAAGTTTTATCTAATCTAATCTGTGAAAGATACATACTAAAGATTTAAATAGTAATAGCACTACCTTAAAAAGGAAAGGTACAGTTTTGCATCATTTTCCCTAATAGTGGATATCTGCAAGCATATACACGGTGTGATACGGTGTGTAGTGGTTAGCACTGTTGCCTCACTGTTAGGGTTTTGCTGGGATTCGAACCTGGTTCGTTGGTGTGATAATCCAGCAAACCCCCACTAGGCCACCAGGGGGATGACTCAAATGCAGAGGCGTGAGGCGGAAGTAGAAAAAGAATCAAAAGGTTTATTTAAACTATATACACTATATACAGGGCAAAACAAAAGACAAAAAAAAACCAAAGAGTATAATCCAAAAGAAAAGCAAAGTGCAAAAATACAAAAGCTAAGAAGATCAAAAAACACAGTACAAAGGAAACTGGAGATAAACATAACAGCACAAAGACTCCGTGACAAGAGGACTGAACTCAGGGGTATAAATAGACAAACTAATTAAGGACACAGGTGAAGATAATTAGGCAATTAACACAAACACAAAACACAGGAACAGTGGCGGCCTCTAGAGGCCAAAATAAACACGACATGAAAAGGAAATAACAGCGGCCTCTAGAGGCCAAAACAGTCCTAGTCCTAACACTCACAGCAAGAAGGTTCTGGGTTCGAGCCCAGCGGCCGATGGGGGCCTTTCTGTGTGGAGTTTGCATGTTCTCCCCATGTCTGTGTGGGTTTCTTCCAGGTGCTCTGGTTCCCCCCACAGCGTAGGTTAACATGGGGCAGCCATGGCCTGAGGTTGGGCTGAAGTGCACTTGAGCAAGGCACCGAACCCCCAACTGCTCCCCGGACGCTGTAGCATAGCTGCCCACTGCTCTGGGTATGTGTGTGTGCTCATTGCTTGTGTGTACATGTGTGTATTCACTGCTTCAGATGGGTTAAATGCAGAGGAGGAATTTCACTGTGTGCTTGAGTATATGTGTGACAAATAAAGGCCTCCTCTTCTTCTATAACACAGAGCACAAGGCTACAGCAATCCAGTACTGCTGACAGACCAATATCAGAGAATTACTTTTGAACAGGTGTAAGTATAATCCATAGTATGTATGGTAGTGGTGGTGGATGGTTGATGTTAAAAACCCTACACATTTCCAGAGAAATGAAAGATGAGGATCTGTTTTACATAACACTGCTCAGCTATAACACTGTATCGCCACCAGATGGCGCTCATAAAGCTCTGTCTCTTTCAAACGTAGTTATTTTATTTCCATGTTTAAATGCAGTTCAGGCTGCTTCCCAAACAACATGTCTGCTGTGCACATCTTCTTTTGTGTCGATTTGAACGAAATAAGAGGACTGTTACCAATTATTTCTGACTATAATAGTTTACTCACTCCCAAAACAAATTTATCTGGTCTATATATACACAACCCTGATTCCAAAAAAGTTGGGACAAAGTACAAATTGTAAATAAAAACGGAATGCAATGATGTGGAAGTTTCAAAATTCCATATTTTATTCAGAATAGAACATAGATGACATATCAAATGTTTAAACTGAGAAAATGTATCATTTAAAGAGAAAAATTAGGTGATTTTAAATTTCATGACAACAACACATCTCAAAAAAGTTGGGACAAGGCCATGTTTACCACTGTGAGACATCCCCTTTTCTCTTTACAACAGTCTGTAAACGTCTGGGGACTGAGGAGACAAGTTGCTCAAGTTTAGGGATAGGAATGTTAACCCATTCTTGTCTAATGTAGGATTCTAGTTAGGTCTTTTTTGTCGTATCTTCCATTTTATGATGCGCCAAATGTTTTCTATGGGTGAAAGATCTGGACTGCAGGCTGGCCAGTTCAGTACCCGGACCCTTCTTCTACGCAGCCATGATGCTGTAATTGATGCAGTATGTGGTTTGGCATTGTCATGTTGGAAAATGCAAGGTCTTCCCTGAAAGAGACGTCGTCTGGATGGGAGCATATGTTGCTCTAGAACCTGGATATACCTTTCAGCATTGATGGTGTCTTTCCAGATGTGTAAGCTGCCCATGCCACACGCACTAATGCAACCCCATACCATCAGAGATGCAGGCTTCTGAACTGAGCGCTGATAACAACTTGGGTCGTCCTTCTCCTCTTTAGTCCGAATGACACGGCATCCCTGATTTCCATAAAGAACTTCAAATTTTGATTCGTCTGACCACAGAACAGTTTTCCACTTTGCCACAGTCCATTTTAAATGAGCCTTGGCCCAGAGAAGACGTCTGCGCTTCTGGATCATGTTTAGATACGGCTTCTTCTTTGAACTATAGAGTTTTAGCTGGCAACGGCGGATGGCACGGTGAATTGTGTTCACAGATAATGTTCTCTGGAAATATTCCTGAGCCCATTTTGTGATTTCCAATACAGAAGCATGCCTGTATGTGATGCAGTGCCGTCTAAGGGCCCGAAGATCACGGGCACCCAGTATGGTTTTCCGGCCTTGACCCTTACGCACAGAGATTCTTCCAGATTCTCTGAATCTTTTGATGATATTATGCACTGTAGATGATGATATGTTCAAAATCTTTGCAATTTTACACTGTCGAACTCCTTTCTGATATTGCTCCACTATTTGTCGGCGCAGAATTAGGGGGATTGGTGATCCTCTTCCCATCTTTACTTCTGAGAGCTGCTGCCACTCCAAGATGCTCTTTTTATACCCAGTCATGTTAATGACCTATTGCCAATTGACCTAATGAGTTGCAGTTTGGTCCTCCAGCTGTTCCTTTTTTGTACCTTTAACTTTTCCAGCCTCTTATTGCCCCTGTCCCAACTTTTTTGAGATGTGTTGCTGTCACGAAATTCAAATGAGCCAATATTTGGCATGAAATTTCAAAATGTCTCACTTTTGACATTTGATATGTTGTCTATGTTCTATTGTGAATACAATAGCAGTTTTTGAGATTTGTAAATTATTGCATTCCGTTTTTATTTACAATTTCTACTTTGTCCCAACTTTTTTGGAATCAGGGTTGTATATGTGTGTATATATATATATATATATATATATATATATATATATATATATATATACAGTGGTGCTTGAAAGTCTGATCTTCACAACACGTTTGTGGAAGTGTATCATGGCACGAACAAAGGAGATTTCTGAGGACCTCAGAAAAAGTGTTGTTGATGCTCATCAGGCTGGAAAAGGTTACACAACCATCTCTAAAGAGTTTGGACTCCACCAATCCACAGTCAGACATATTGTGTACAAATGGAGGAAATTCAAGACCATTGTTACCCTCCCCAGGAGTGGTCGACCAACAAAGATCACTCCAAGAGCAAGGCGTGTAATAGTCGGCGAGGTCACAAAGGACCCCAGGGTAACTTCTAAGCAACTGAAGGCCTCTCTCACATTGGCTAATATTAATGTTCATGAGTCCACCATCAGGAGAACACTGAACAACAATGGTGTGCATGGCAGGGTTGCAAGGAGAAAGCCACTGCTCTCCAAAAAGAACATTGCTGCTCATCTGCAGTTTGCTAAAAATCACGTGGACAAGCCAGAAGGCTATTGGAATGTTTTGTGGATGGATGAGACCAAAATAGAACTTTTTGGTTTAAATGAGAAGCGTTATGTTTGGAGAAAGGAAAACATTGCATTCCAGCATAAGAACCTTATCCCATCTGTGAACCATGGTGGTGGTAGTATCATGGTTTGGGCCTGTTTTGCTGCATCTGGGCCAGGACGGCTTGCCCTCATTGATGGAACAATGGATTCTGAATTATACCAGCGAATTCTAAAGGAAACTGGCAGGACATCTGTCCATGAACTGAATCTCAAGAGAAGGTGGGTCATGCAGCAAGACAACGACCCTAAGCACGCAAGTCGTTCTACCAAAGAATGGTTAAAGAAGAATAAAGTTAATGTTTTGGAATGGCCAAGTCAAAATCCTGACCTTAATCCAATTGAAATGTTGTGGAAGGACCTGAAGCGAGCAGTTCATGTGAGGAAACCCACCAACATCCCAGAGTTGAAGTTGTTCTGTATGGAGGAACGGGCTAAAATTCCTCCAAGCCGGTGTGCAGGACTGATCAACAGTTACCGGAAACATTTAGTTGCAGTTATTGCTGCACAAGGGGGTCACACCAGATACTGAAAGCAACCCAGATAGCAAAAGGGTGTTGATTCGACGGGGAATCATCGGCATGTTCTTCGACCATACGCCGTCGAATCATCGTGGATCACCGGCGTTGATTCAACACCGCTTTGCTCATACGAGTTTGCGTTGAAACGACGTTGAAAAGTGGATGGTGGCCGACAGAGAATAGACCCCCTTTCACCCTTTATTCAACTACGGATTTCGGTCGATTTATAGTTTAATTTTCGGCGATGATTCATCCAACTTTACTTCCTGTTTTATGTACAACAGGAAGGCTACAAATTAAGCAAAACAGGCTAAATTAAACTAGCTAACAATAAAGCATCGGGGCTCTTGCCTAGGATGAACACACACATGCATACTTCAACCATGAAAGTGAAACTTTATATCAATGTGCGTAGGCTACATCCTGTTTTATGTACAACAGGATATAAAAATGCATGCAACAATGCACCTCTCCTAATGTTTGTCAAGCTATCTAATGAGGCATAACTTTTAACATTTATAAGGAACAGAACACACTTGAACAAGTTCTTAGAAACGTTTTATGATTTATAATTGTGGCCTATTCCTCCTGCGGCGCAGACACCTGTACATGGAAACAGAAAAACATAACCAAAATTAATTTGATGCAGCATTGATAAAGAAAGTCAGCAGTAGGCTATGTGTTTCTAAATGCCACCCTACCTCACGTCTCCTCATCCCTCCCTCTCTCTCTGGCGCATACTTAAGCCACTTCTTGATTGCGTCACTAAAAGTAGCGTGTGTGCTCCCTGGCAGCTGCTTTTGTAGAGCATCTGAAAGAAAAAGAACAAAACAACATTGAGACTTTGCATGGTGATAATTGTTAAAGTTTGAGTTGTTAAGACTATGCACGTCACACTCTAGTGGTAGGTGGCAAGTAATGGTACTAGTACAGAAAATATATGTAAAAATCAGAAACCATAGATGTGAATCTTGTGACAATTTAAACGGGATAAAAAAAAAATTAATTTCCCCATTGACACAAAGCGGAAATAGAAATGCCACTACCGGACCGTTCGTCACTTAGTCAGCCTCCCTGGACTTGCCTGCACACCTGCTTTTTCTGAGTAAGGCGCCTGGTGAGTTTCTTAATCCTTTTTAATCCTTTACATCTTTCACAATATGTTTGTCGTTGTTGTTATAATCGTAATGTTACAGTTAGTGAAGGAGTTATCAAAGAACGTTTAGAAGTAGTGTGCAAGTACTTGCGACAGCTTACTATTTTACCCTCTTTTACAGCTTTGTGCACATGCATAACCTACCAAACAGGACATCATGGATCTTGGTGTCCTTAAACGCAGTTTTTCCCCCCTTTCCAGCCCAGTTAAATTAGCTGGCCAAGCTGTTGACCAGGAGGCTACGCAGCATCCGCCTCACTGTGACCCCTACGTCGGTTCCTCCACAAAGGGCTAAGGTAGACACCTGATAGAATAAAATGTAGCATGAAGACAATAATGAGACAATAATGAGGCTACACAAAAGAACAGGTCAGCTCAAAACGACATGCGACCTAGGCCTACATGCTCGATTTAAACGCTAAGTTTTCACACCAACGCTAAGTTTTCACTCCAACAAGACAAGTACTTCGACTCGTTTTTCGATTGAATAATGCATCTGCATTGTTGTTGTTTCAAATGGATACTAGTTGAGGGAAATTTCTCCAACGCGTGATATGACTGAAGTTCATCATAACTTCTTAAACTGCTTGAAATTGTATTCGAAATTCCCTTTATTAATAGTGACTGAATAATGGTACGTACCAGATGTCCAGGGATGAATGAAAATGTAGCGTGGTCCAGTGTTTTTCTCAATGTTGTTTCAATGGTCCAAGCATAACAGCAGGCCGATCCACAAGAGAGTCGCGATCCAACCGAGTGGTGTGGGAGTTTCACGTGCACCCAGGTATATAACGAAAATGACGTCATCCAGTAAACAGCAGTGGTAATCGCACTGCATTATGGGACAGCGTGGGACATCCAACGACATATCGCTACGTATACGTACTGGCCCTTTTTTATATCATGCCTTGAAATGAAAGTCAATACAACAGAGATGAGACACCGGGTATGAAAGTAACACCAGGATAAGTTGTAACACCACCATTCCCACCAGTTAGGTATAAGATGCAGGTTTTGTAAAGCTTTCAATCTTCTTAGAATTAATTTATGATCATCTTGGAAATGTTAAGTTATTTGCAAAAAAACTTTCAAAGATAGAAGGTCAAATCCATTGCTGAGTTAAGAAAGTAAACTGGTTTTTTTTTTATCATTTACTTATCATTATCACTTATACTTATATCATTTACTCGTATCTATGTGTAAGCAGGATAAGACAAACAGTGGCAATTTCAGGCCCGTAGCCAGCATTGGGGGGGGGATCTTTTTTCCCCAAAGGTGGACTTCATCTGGCCCCCTACTCCCGTACCCCCCAAATACACGAGCACACTTCAAATCTTCTAATTTAGACATTTTAAAAAATGTTCTACAACACTCTAGCCTAGTGACTTACCAGTAACAAAATAGACTTGAAATATTCAGATCCGCTCTGCATAAAGCAGCTAAATCCTCTCTCTGTCTCCTGGCAGAAAGCTCCTTGGTTTGCTTGTGTCTCAATCACAGCTGGTATTCTGTAGAAAGACTTCTTTTCACCTTTCCCATCAGCTTTGTTAGAACACCCTAACACAGCACAAAAGTTTACCATTGTAGGTTTTTGATGAACCAAGTGCCTCGTGGGGGCGGCACGGTGGTGTAGTGGTTAGTGCTGTCGCCTCACAGCAAGAAGGTCCTGGGTTCGAGCCCCGGGGCCAGCGAGGGCCTTTCTGTGTGGAGTTTGCATGTTCTCCCCGTGTTCGCGTGGGTTTCCTCCGGGTGCTCCGGTTTCCCCCACAGTCCAAAGACATGCAGGTTAGGTTAACTGGTGACTCTAAATTGACCGTAGGTGTGAGTGTGAATGGGTGTCTGTGTGTCAGCCCTGTGATGACCTGGCGACTTGTCCAGGGTGTACCCCGCCTTTCGCCCGTAGTCAGCTGGGATAGGCTCCAGCTTGCCCGCGACCCTGTAGAAGGATAAAGCGGCTAGAGATAATGAGATGAGATGAAGTGCCTCGTGGGTTCACATACCGCGCGCTGCCGTTATTTCCCCCTAATCACGAGTTTGTTGATCTTCCAATATGGCGCAGGGTTTGTTTACTTCCGGTTTCGGGTGACGTCAGTGAAAGGGGTCTAATGGGGGCATTACCGCCACCCACTGGATTGGGGTGTAAAGCAGTCTGAACAAAACGTGTAAACATAAACATAGGAGAAATGAACCCGTTTTTCTAACTCGTCCTCACTTAGTCTACTTTTCTTTTTTGATTAGTCTGGATTTGATATTGTAAATTTAAATGTGAATCAATGTATATTCATCGGACATGAACAAATGAATAAATCTTGAGTAATCTTGAGGAGCGTGTGTGTCCGGGGGGGATCGAACGAACCCTCCGATCCCCCCTGGCTACGGGCCAGAATTTATATTCTGAACAATTAGTTGCTCATCCTACCAATGTTGAAAACTGGCCGGCAAAAGTGACGATGGTTCAACATCGTATATTCGACCTTCTCTGACGGTCGACAGATCAACCTTTACCCACGGTGATTCAACAGTGATAAATCGACCTTCTCCGACGGCGGAGAAATCGACGTTTCACGGCGCCGTTTCAGCGTTGATTTTCTGACTTACGACGGAAACCGACCATTCTGACCAAGAATCGGCGCCGTTTCAACGTCCCTCTGCTATCTGGGAAAGGTTCACATACTTTTGCCACTCACAGATGTGTAATATTGGATCATTTTCCTCAATAAATAAATGACCAAGTATAATATTTTTGTCTCATTTGTTTAACTGGGTTCTCTTTATCTACTTTTAGGACTTGTGTGAAAATCTGATGACGTTTTAGGTCATATTTATGCAGAAATATAGAAAATTCTAAAGGGTGCACAAACTTTCAAGCACCATATATATATATATATATATATATATATATATATATATATATATATATATATATATATTAGGGCTGGGAATATTAACGCGTTACGCGATTAGATTAATGTAAATTGTGATCGCGAATATTTTTTTTAATCGCGATCAGAGTTTACCAGCATTTTCCGCACTTCTACCATCCACATGCAGCTCCTCTGGTTGTATTAATTAAACTCATTTTCGGTTAAACGCGCTATTTCGAGTTTGCTAGTCTTTTGTTCCTTCTACGCATCCGTAGGCAGCTCGAGCGGAAGCGTGTGGTTTCCATCGAGTCGTTGGCATTGGCATGGAAGGACACGCTGTTGTCTTCAGTTTAGTCCTCTTTTGTGATGGATAAGTATCGGTTTTCTGGACCTCTGAATGGTTTGTTTGAATTTAAAAAACATCCAGGACGGACAAGACGAGAGTAAAATGCACCCTGTGTCAAGCAGTAGCCAGTCATTCATTCTTAATACTTGTTTTCCTTTCTCTACACTCTTTTTGAAATAAAAAAGGCCAAAAGATAAATTCTGCTTTTGTCTCTGTCTTCATTTTATTCCAATTTAAGACACAATGGTCAGAAATACTTTGCATTGTGGGTTTAACTTTAGATTCGAACGGTCTTACTGCAAAATATCAATTTTACACATGCAAAGTAAATCAAGATTAATCGCGATTAACTATGAAATTTCTGAGATTACCGTAAAATACCAAATAATAGCCGAGTTCCAATTAACCGCCGAGTTCCCTTTAACGGCCGGGTGTACGCGTGTGTTGTGACAAATAAAGGCCGGTTCCGAATACTCGCCGGGGTCTTAAAAAAAAAAAAAAAAGCGTCCGAACGTTCTATCTAGAATCTTGAGGCCCAGCACTTTTCTGGTTTTCTGGTGTTTAAACGATTTTGCATTGCATAGTTTTCTACGGAAACAATATGAATGAATGAATGAAATTATTTCTATAATACTGTTTACAACATTTTGTTACGTGATAATAAACATGCCATTTCAATGTTATAATCTTGGTCTACCGTAATATTTCTTGAGGAATGCAACTCCGTAACTTTTGACAGATGTCTTAGCCAATTACGTTTGACATGGGTGTGTGGGATATCACTTACGTCATCGAATGAGGAATACCCCTTTGGGTATACCCAACGAAAGCCAGCGTGTGTGGTGACATTGAGGACTGCGGGTTTCCAAGGTTGGACTGCTGCTTCTGTTAAACGACCTAAATTGCCGAATGCATGCGTCAAAGCACACACTGAGTTTTATTAAAGACCTTATACCATTTCACTTGCCCTTACCCATTCGGATCTGGAAGACGCTTTACAAAAAAGGTGAGAGCGTTCTAACATGCATTTCAGTCTGCTCGCGGCCAATCTAATCCAAGGGGCCTTTTCAACAAGTAATCTGTCGTGCAAGTTGGGCAGAAGCACGCGTCAGGCAGGCAACATGTAGGCCTACAAGTCAGTAACCTATTCAACTAACTTTCATCCGAACTTTAAGTTTTCTACGGGGTCGAGCCACCGTACCAACTCACTCGGGGAATAGGCTCATATCCGCCAAATAGGGAGACGTCTTGGAGAGAAACGTGAGAATGCAAGATGACAGTATGTAGCCACTGCAGGTCACTTATTTTTCAGCATAAGAAAAAACCCTTTGGTTTGACACTTCGCACCCTAATTATGTTGCTTCAACGTCGCGCCCTCCATGCAATTTCAGATTGACAGACATCGCGAAGCGCAAAGGGTGGAGGCTGCATGGGTGAGGGTGATAGCAAGTGACCATAACTTTGCAGAGTAATTAAATCACAGTGCTGCGCACAGACAATGGTGTGGTTTCTTGATTATTTTGTAAAGCATGCGCTTAACTAGTCATTAACAGGAAAAGGTGTGTGATTTATCCTTTATCCACCCCGACTGTGCCATGCGAAGATGCATTCTGCGTCTTCAAAATTCCCCGAAGTCGGCACCGTGCTATCTGTAATCTAACTCTAAACAAACTGCAAGTTATACTGGTTAAAAGTAGGCCTATCTGAGAATGATTTTTTCCCCGTTTTGAGGTAGATTTTGGGGAAGGTGTTTGTGAAGAAGGAATTAATCGCCTGTTCCAAATAGCCGCCTAGTCTCTAATACGCGCCGGGTCTCTTACGTGATTGAGACAAATAATCGCCCGGGCTATTATTTGGTATTTTACGGTAGTTGCGATCAAGAAAATTAATCTTTTGACAGCCCTAATATATATATATATATATATATATATATATATATATATATATATATATATATATATATATATATATATATATGAGATATTGTCATGAAGGGATAAAGGAAACGGTATTCATCTTTACAACTTCCACACAACATTCCTGGCTGCACACTATGCAACTTTCCTCTGGTGTTATTTTCCAGTGTGTTTGCCTTTCATGCTGTGTGGTTATGCACCTGTAGGGTGGAGCAGGGGAAGAGCTTCAGCTCATGCACTCAGATGTGGTGTCCCAAATCAGCGTCTCAACATTTACCTACACAGGGCTGAGTGAACCTGATGGACTTTTGTATTCAGCTAATGGAGTCATGGGCTCTGAATGCAGCATTATGCCGGAAGCGTAGTCTATTTATATTCTTCAAAAAGCAGGAATTAAAGCGGATTTGTAGTTTTGAGTAGCTGGAATACTGCTGGGCTGCTTAATAAACCTCCACAGCCGACACACACACACTTCCACTGCGACGCTCTTTTCAGGTTGTCGGCTCCTACCTTTTTCTGATGGATCGCTTAAAGGTAGTTCTGCAATATTTCCAGTCGAATTCCGAGTCCATTTCCAATGGTATATGCATTTTGCTTTCTCTGATCGGCGTAAAACTCTACACCAGCTTTGATTTTAACTGCCCTTGTCTGCCGCAGTACAATAAAATGTACGCACTCGGTGTGATGTTTGTTCCACCGCTTATTCTCTTCTTACTGGGGATTTTGGTTAATCGGCACACTGGAGTGATGATGGAGGAATGGGCCAGACCCATAAGCAGGAGGGCCAAAAATCCAGCTGTTGTGAAGTAAGTCCTCTTTTTGTTATTAAATTAGACCTACCTGAATAAAATGATGCATCTTTAATGTAGGCAATGCTGCTTCTCATCTCATCTCATCTCATTATCTCTAGCCGCTTTATCCTTCTACAGGGTCGCAGGCAAGCTGGAGCCTATCCCAGCTGACTACGGGCGAAAGGCGGGGTACACCCTGGACAAGTCGCCAGGTCATCACAGGGCTGACACATAGACACAGACAACCATTCACACTCACATTCACACCTACGGTCAATTTAGAGTCACCAGTTAACCTAACCTGCATGTCTTTGGACTGTGGGGGAAACCGGAGCACCCGGAGGAAACCCACGCGGACACGGGGAGAACATGCAAACTCCTGCTGCTTCTCATGCAAGTTTATTCTTGTAGCCTATAGTCAGGGGCGCCGCCAGAAATTTTGGGCCCCATGAAAGATTAGAATTTTGGGCCCCTCAACTTTGCCCACCCTCGTCACAATTGCACTGTATATAGCAAACTGTATATGGCGCTTGCTCATTAAAAACTTCAATCCTAAAGCATTTATGGGTTGTATTGCTGCTTACCTCCTTTTCCAAAGGGGGGGTTCAGTGGTTTGGTAGGGCGGAGGTCGCCCTGAGGCTGAATCTGTGCATATTTAGGGCACCTCATTAGTTATGAAACCGGTTATTAGCACTAGTTATTAGCACCAGCATAACGTAATATTTCATCTTGTTTATCACACAAGTCAGTTCAGTTATTAAAATGGAAAAAATGTCACTGTACAAACTGTAAAAGTGTTCTCTTGATAGGCTAATCCAACCACGTTCATACTGTTCATTTACCATTCGCTAATATTTTGAACACACATGTGAGCGATGGCTACCTTTCTTTGGGAAAAACTGAGTGACCAGTTGCCTGCCTCTCCGGTCCCTCTCAGCTTTCAGCTGCCTTTCTTTAAGTTTTTGACAGCCACTCTTCATATTTAGCGATCATAGACTGTACGCACTCCACTGCTGGCTGGCTGGCTGCTGCACCGCGACACAGCAGCAAGTAGCGTTGCACTGATCAGCACACAGATTTAACGCATCGCGCTTCTACCAGAACTGGACCGTACCATTTCGCAAAAGGGGGAGGGTTAAATGACAATATGTTGAAGAACTCAAGAAATAGACAACCTTGTTCAATTAGCTCATTTTACCAGATGGAATATTGCATTGTTGTTATTTCAAAAGGCTTATTAAAATAATTAAAAGTATATTATCAGCCCTTAAAGGGCCCCATGGCAGTGCTGGGCCCCTAGAATTGTTCTAACCTTTCCCCCCCTGGCGGCGCCCATGCCTATAGTACTGTGCAAAAGTCTTAGGCACCCTATTTTTTTCTTTTATACAAACCTTCTTCATCTCATCTCATTATCTCTAGCCGCTTTATCCTTCTACAGGGTCGCAGGCAAGCTGGAGCCCATCCCAGCTGACCACGGGCGAAAGGCGGGGTACACCCTGGACAAGTCGCCAGGTCATCACAGGGCTGACACATAGACACAGACAACCATTCACACCTACGGTCAATTTAGAGTCACCAGTTAACCTAACCTGCATGTCTTTGGACTGTGGGGGAAACCGGAGCACCCGGAGGAAACCCACGCGGACACGGGGAGAACATGCAAACTCCGCACAGAAAGGCCCTCGCCGGCCACGGGGCTCGAACCCGGACCTTCTTGCTGTGAGGCGACAGCGCTAACCACTACACCACCGTGCCGCCTACAAACCTTCTTATAGATTTCTATTTTATGACTTCTACATTAGGCGGCACGGTGGTGTAGTGGTTAGCACTGTCGCCTCACAGCAAGAAGGCCCGGGTTCGAGCCCCGTGGCCGGCGAGGGCCTTTCTGTGTGGAGTTTGCATGTCCTCCCCGTGTCCGCGTGGGTTTCCTCTGGGTGCTCCGGTTTCCTCCAAAGACATGCAGGTTAGGTTAACTGGTGACTCTAAATTGACCGTAGGTGTGAATGGTTGTCTGTGTCTATGTGTCAGCCCTGTGATGACCTGGCGACTTGTCCAGGGTGTACCCCACCTTTCACCCGTAGTCAGCTGGGATAGGCTCCAGCTTGCCTGCGAACCTGTAGAACAGGATAAAGCGGCTACAGATAATGAGATGAGACTTCTACGTTATCGAGTCAGCACAATTTTATTTTTAAAGTTCCAATTGTTTGTTTTCCAGCACAAAATTAAATGTTACAGAAAAAAATGTTTGCATCTGAGCAGTGTATTACATCAGAGAGCACTTTTCAGATTAAAAAAGAAAGCATAATGAAGGCTGCTGGGTTTTGGGGCAAAATTAAGAAACAAGTGTGGCACTCAAAGTGTCCAGAAGAACTGTGGCTGGTTCTGTAAGATGCTCAGTAAAACCTACAGCTCATTTCCTTATAAAACTGCACTCATTGTACCTGAGACTACTTTTTTTTTAAAGCAAAGGGTCGTCTCACACCAAATATTGACTTTGTTTCATTTATTATGGCTTACTGCTGTTTATAGTATTTTTTTTTTTTTTAAATGTTGAAATATTTCATTTCATTATTTTTAAGTCATTTTTGGTCATTAGCATTTCTTTACATGTACTTAAGACTTTTGCACAGCACTGTATATGAAACTGTTTTAGTCCGGTAGCCTATTCCCATACCTGTTTTGTTTTTAAACAAGCAACTCTCCTATAGGTATTTGTTTTCAGCTATGATGCAGCGGGCCCTGTTGGCACCCATGGTGTGGATCCTGGTATCCTTACTGGATGGGAAGTGTTTTATTTGTGCCTTCAGCATGAGTGTGGACCCTAAACACTTCAGCGGGTTCCCCAATAACACTGGTCTGGATGTGATCAGGATCATGGCTAAGGTGCCCTGCAAGGAAGACAGCATCTTCAAAGACAGCACTTTCCGGAAAGCTGTCTCACGTTACGTGCGTTGTTACTCTCAAGTAAGTGGATGTTTTCACTTCATTTTCACTGCCTACAAAAACTGCACAGACATAGTCTAAGCATTTTCTTTCCATTACTCTTTGGACTGAACCGAAATGGTCTGATGAAATAGTAATCTATTATAACTTGAAAAAGTTGATATACCACTTGGGGAAAATACAAATGCTTGATTGGAAATATATAGAGGATATCTTCGAGTGGTGAATGTATACATCACGAGTGAGCGAAGTGAACGATACGAATGGTATATTGTATTTTTCATACGAGCTACATCCGGGACATGGAGAACCAAAACCATGATGTAAATCTCTATATGTCACTCATGAGGAAATTGATGAATTGTTTTGATAAATTTTGGTACTTTTTGTTTGTGAATGTGTCTGTATAATAAAAAGAACATCACACGTTGGCTTGAAGATATGAAGTTTATCTTCTCATGTTGAGAAACTCGCATTTTTCATATGAAATACATCGCAGATCTGAGTGACATATTTCCCGGTATTTCACTCCGACGATGTCACTCCCAGTGTTTTCCCGCTGACATGACATGCATTGTCAAAATGGCGAACTGGTTCAAAATTAAAATTCTTCTGATGAACTTGCGTATTTTTTTGTGTGTGGATGTGTCTATATATAATATAAAGAACATTACATGGTTGCATGAAGATATGAAGTTTATCTTCTCGTGCTGAAAATATTTTCACTCATTTGCTTTGCTCACTCGTGAATACTGTATGTTCACCACTCAAAGGTAAACTTTATATCTTCACGCAACTGTGTAATGTTCTTTATATTATACACTCACCAGCCACTTTATCAGGTACACCTGTTCAGCTGCTCGTCACTGCAAATATCTAATCAGCCAATCACATGACAGCAACTCAATGCATTTAGGCATGTAGGCATGGTCAAGATGACCTTCTGAAGTTCAAACCAAGCATCAGAATGAGGAACAAAGGTGATTTAAGTGACTTTGAACGTAGCATGGTTGTTGGTGCCAGGTGGGTTGGTCTGAGTATTTCAGAAACTGTTGATCTACTGGACAACCCTCTCTAGGGTTTATAGAGAATGGTCCAAAATGGAGAAAACATCCAGCGAGCAGCAGTTCTCTGAGCAAAAATGCCTTATTGATGCCAGAGGCCAGAGGAGAATAGCCAGGCTGGTTTGAGATGATAGAAAAGCAACAGTAGCTCAAATAAGCACTTGTTACAACCAAGGCATGCAGTGGACCATCTCTGAACGCACAACACATCGAACCTTGAAGCAGATGGACTACAGCAACAGAAGAACACACCAGGTGGTCTTCCATTATTTTTGAAGGCATCTTTGCTCTGTAGCATTCCTTAGCATGTGCCTAAGACTTTTACACACTACCGTACATGATAGTCAATATGATTTGTCTGTTACTTATTCTTACTTCCGGTCATTATCAAATTGACAGTGGGAAAGACAACGCCATGTTTTTCAATTTTGCATGCATGTTTCTAATTCCTCAACATTGTGAATGTTGGTATCTCGGAGAAGTGTATCAACAAAAGTTGTTTGAGATCTTTTTTTTCCGCTTGACTATCCAAATAATAATTTGATGTGCGGGTGAGGTTTTATCTCTGAATGTGTGCCCTTCATGTTTCAAACACCGCTGCTTGATGATGTTTGATCAAACCTCCGTATAGTTCTTCATCGGTAACTCTATCAGACCAACTCAAATTTGCACAGCATGTGAGTGTATGTTCCATTTAAGGATCTTTCTTCTTGAGCAGTGAGAGACCACAGGGCACTTCCATAAAGCAGAATTGCTTCAGTAGTTGCTCTGAAGAGCTGCAACTTGATTGTTTTAGAGAGGTTGCTCTTCCATATTTTCAACAGATTTGGTAGTGACTTCCAGACAAGTGCTTTCCTTGTATGAATATCTCTATTCTTGTCACACCAGGACCCCAAATACTTGAAATCCTGGTCACCAGAGTCAGTTAATGCTTGCTTAATTTCATTGTCATTTAGAATGTGCAGTGGCTCCATCACCACATTGAAAAACATAGCTTTTGTCTTTTCCATATTTATTATCAGTCCTACTTTCCTGCACTCCATTTGTCTGTATGATGATGTAAATATTAGTCATTGCTTCTGCTTTCTTTCAGGCAATAGGTTGGTCCATCCTTCTCTGCCTCATTTTTCTGGGTGCAGTGGCTCGAATTATTAAACCATGCTTCAATCATGCCACCTTTCTTCAAACACGCTACTGGAGCAATTACTTGGACGTTGAGGCAAAGCTTTTTGATGAGACATGTGTCCATCATGCCAGAGAGTTTGCCAGAAAATGTGTAGTGCATTTCTTTGAGAGTATGGAGGATGATGCTGTTCTCAGGATGCCACTCACCCCGAACCTCAGATTTAACAATATCAATGATGAGACTGAGGAAGAAGATGAGCATCTCCATGGTGTGACCAGGAAGGATCAGGTGGATCACTTGCTCCAAACTTGGTTCCAGTGCAGACCTGAGCTGGATGTGACCAAGATGGTGTATAGACCCACTAAATGTATTACTTGGGAAGACCCTAATGGACATATACTTTACTCAGATGTATGACATGACACTAAAATAACATACTAGTGCATATATGTGAACATGGGCGTCGCCACCATTGAATGTGAAGGGGGCGTGTATATATACATATATAATAATTCTTCATTTGGAAACCCCCCCCCCCCCCAACATAAAATATTAGTTCACCCAGCGCCATTTATTGCTTCGTGAAAGAATCCATTCCACTTGATCGATAAGAGAATACACATACCACTGAAAATCCACTCTGGGTTTTCCGGGCGTTACCTACAACAACTCACCGCACACAAGTGAAGTGAATCTCAGTGCAAGCAGAGACATTTTGGTGCAGCTACTCGAAAGTGGAGGAGGTAACGTCAGCCCCATTGCCACCTCACAATGTCTAGCTTTTGCTAAAACCTTATTCTTTTGTTATATGCCCTCAAAATTAACCCTAGGCCACGTTAAATTAATGTTCAACTAAACAATGAAATAAGCTTAGCCTAATGGGGTATTCTTGGTTGATGATGAATTGTTTGCAATATTTGCTCCCTCCCCAGACACAATGGACATAAGGAAATTCTTTACAAAGAAGAGGAAAGTAAGTCAAAATTTCCCCACAGGACAGGTTTTTTTTTTTTTGTCCCAATGGAAATGTTAGTGCAGTTAGCTGGCTAGTCAATGTTAGGCGATGTATCAGCTAGCTTAATGTTAGCTATCATTTAATTCAAACCCGGTAGGCCTGCCTTACTGTAATGCCAAGAATGAGGTCAAGTCTGCTCTGGTGATATTTATTGATTCCCTGTTGTGATTTGAAGAACTTGTTTTGTCTGGTCTTTGCCAGTTTTCTGGAAAGTAACATGGGAAATCAGTGTATGGGGAAGGAATAGTAGAAAGGAATAGTAGAAAGGAAAGCAATGGAGAGAGATGGATGTTATTCCAGGTGGACTGTGAAGGAAAGGGGGATAAAAGTTATGAAGTGGTAGAAATTGTGGTGGCACCAATGTAAGAAGGAGTTATAGCTATAAATCTATTTGTTATACTAATCTGTAAATGTTACTGTAGTACCACCATTGCATGTAGGTTGACAAAACTGCACTTGTTCATTGTGTGAAGTTATTTTTTTATGTGTCACCGTTGCTTGACATTGTAATTTTGTGTTATGAAGTTTGCATGATGCCATGTCATGCCTGTTCATTGTGTGAAATTATGAATATTCTTATTTTTAAACATACAGTTGAGTGTCGCTATTGCTTGGCACAGTGGCATGTTGTGTTACATCTAAAACTAAATAAAAAAGAAAACACAAAATAGAAAGTAAAATGCACCCATAAAGTCGTTGTTGGTGATAAATTGTGTCACATTCACCTCATTATCTTAGGCATAGCAGTGGGTTTAAAAACAGGCCGATGAATATATGGACTAGTTGAATGAGGACGTATTGTTGAGTCTCTAAAATAGTCATTGAATTAAGTGACTTTTGTAGATAAAATTAGGTGTTTAACAACCTGTTAAAAGTACACCAGAATGCAGTAAATGGCATCTAATTAATTAAAAATGTTCTGGGGGAGAACCCCCAGACCCCCCGCCAGTGTGTCCCCCCCACATTAAAAATGCTTCTGACGCCCCTGTATGTGAAAGACCAAATGTAAAATATAAAGCTTATAAAACTGAAAGAATGTAAACATAAGGAAAACAACTGTATTAGACTTGAAATGGATTTAATTCTTACTTGTGTGCCTCTTGTTCTAAGGGAAATTTCACAGTCATCCCAGACGACCAAGTTCATGTAATAACTTTATCTTAAATAAAATAAGTTTTATATTTCTTTATATTGGGCAGCATGGCAGTGTAGTGGTTAGCACTATTGCCTCACAGCAAGAAGGTCTTGGGTTTGAGCCCAGTGGCCGCCGAGGGCCTTTCTGTGTGGAGTTTACATGCTCTCCCCGTGTCCGCATGGGTTTCCCCCACAGTCCAAAGGTATGCAGGTTAGGTTAATTGGTGGTTCTAAATTGAGTGTGAATGGTTGTCTGTGTCTCTGTGCCAGCCCTGTGATGACCTGGCAACTTGTCCAGGGTGTACCCCGCCTCTTGCCCATAGTCAGCTGGGATAGACTCCAGCTTGCCTGCGACCCTGTAGGACAGGATAAAGCGGCTACATATAATGGATGGATGGATTTCTTTGTATTTTTAAATGTTCCACAAAGCCTCAAGTAAAACAGTTATGCTACCTCTTTATTACAACAGTTGTAAAAAAAAAAAAAACGTTACATATAATAAAGATGTCACATTGCGGGCACTCTTATCCAACATACCCAAAGTGGGGAGCAGTTGGGGGTTAGGTGCATTGCTCAATGGCATTTCAGCCATTCCTGTTGGTCTAGGGAATTGAACCAGCAACCTTGAGGTCATAAAACTGCTTCTTTAATCATTAAGCCATGGTTTCCCTGAAAGCAATATGGATATAGAAACAACAATGAATTTTCTACATCTGACAATTGTATGTACTGGAAGGTTTGCACCAGACTTTTAGCCAGTCATGTAAGAAATCTTGCATGCTGAGATTTGCCTGGGCCAGGACTGGATTTGTTTAGGTTTGCATAGCTCTCCCTACACACATTAGTCAGCAGTGGGATGCATATGAATATGATGCAAATGTAGTAGGGATTCATATGTCAGTATGTACAATAAAGAACGCTTACTGATCTCGATATCAGTGGTTTTCTTGTATTGCATGTAGCAGATGGGCTATTACTGGTTATAAACATGTGCTTGATCGTTTAACTCTCACAATAGCCTATACTGATTTAAGGAAAATCCGAGCTGAGCTCCAAGTACATAGTGCAACATATGTAAAGCTCAAAGTACATAGCTCAACACTGCAAACGTTCACACAATGTTTAAGGAATTCAAGGAGGCGAAAAATTCATCGAGTGCGCAATGACCGGTAAGGAGTGGCCAAAGTTGTACTTCAGCACGGCTCTGTTCCAAACCACATACGAGCCTCCTAAGTAGCATGTCAAATCTGTTGGCCAGCTGACGTAATGTTCTGACATGAGCCTACAGTTCAATGGGGTGGTGCGCTGTTTGGGACGAAGCCCAGGTGTGCGCTCCTGCATGCGCAAAGGCGACTCTTCCGTTGCACGCGTAAAGAGACTCGACTCATCTATTCTGGTAAATAATGCATCTTTTTTTTTTTGAGAAAAATGGTACTGATATCGTAGTTCGTATAAAAAGAATCGCATTTAGGATTAAAAAAAACCAGTTACCGATTTAAAATAATTCTGTGTATCGTTCCCACCTTCCCTTTGTTCCCAAAGGAAATTTTCTCAACATGGATAAGTTTCGGATGATGTTCCAGTTCTTGCAGGCGAACCAGGAGTCCTTTATGAACGGTATATGCGGTATCATGGCTCTGGCGAGCGCACAGCTTTACTCCACGTTTGAGTTCACCTGTCCGTGTCTGCCGGAGTATAATTACGCGTACGGGGTCGGCATTCTGATCGTTCCTCCACTATGGTTCTTCATGCTCGGCTTCGTACTGAATAATAACATCTCGGTGCTGACCGAGGAGTGGAAGAGACCCACGGGTCAGCGGCAGAAGGAGTCCGCTGTGCTGCGCTACATGCTGTGCTCCATGACGCAGCGCGCACTCATCGCTCCTGCCGTGTGGATCGCCGTCACGCTCATGGACGGCAAGAGCTTCTTATGCGCCTACAGCACTAGGATCGATCTGAGCCACTTCCTAAACCGCAGCCACGAGCTTGTGCCCGAGAAAGATATGGAGAGGCTTCTGGCGACAATTCCCTGCAAAACCATCTTCAACGCAGAACATATCATCAACAGAGAGGCAGCATCCAGGTATATTCGGGTTATGTCCCAGGTAATGTTTCCACACATACACACACACACACACGTTAGAGAAGCAGCAGGACCAAAAGGTTTCTGGTTCGATTCCCTAGGCCAGCTGAAGTGTCCTTGAGCAAGGCACAGAACCCCCAATTGCTCCCTGGGCTGTTCTGGGTGTGTTGTATGTCACTCTGGATAAGAATGTCTATATACACAAGACCCAAATATTTATACTTGATCTACTATTAAAATGTTATAGGTTCAATATTATTTTTATTTTTTATTTTGCAAACAAATACACCCATCCATTATCTGTAGCCACTCATCCTGTACAGGGTTGCAGGAGCCTATCCCAGCTGACAAAAGCCAAGAGTACACCCTGGACAAGTCACCACAGGGCTGACACATAGAGACAAACAACCATTCACACCTACAGTCAGTTTAGAACTACCAATTAGCCTAACCTGCATGTCTTTGGGGGAAACCAGAGCAAACCCACACAGAAAGGCCCTCGTTAGCCACTGGGTTCAAACCCAGGACCTTTTGGCTGTGAGACGACAGTGCTAACCACACCACCAAAGATCCTAATTTCAACAAAATGAGATACATGCATATCTAACTAGAGTCTCATTATCTCTAGCCGCTTTATCCTGTTCTACAGGGTTGTAGGCAAGCTGGGGCCTATCCCAGCTGACTATCCCAGCCTATCCCTGTGATGACCTGGTGACTTGTACCCTGCCTTTCCCTGCAGGCGAAAGGCAGGGTACACCCTGGACAAGTCACCAGGTCATCACAGGGCTGACACATAGACACACACAACCATTCACACTCACATTCACACCTACGGTCAATTTAGAGTCACCAGTTAACCTAACCTGCATGTCTTTGGACTGTGGGGGAAACTGAAGCACCCGGAGGAAACCCACGTGGACACGGGGAGAACATGCACAGAAAGGCCCTCGTCGGCCACGGGGCTCGCACCCAGACTTTCTTGCTGTGAGGCGACAGCACTAACCACTACACCACCGTGCCACCCTAACTAGAGTCATCCAACTTTATTTTAAACTTATGTGACTTTTTTCTTTTTTTTGCTAAAATATGAGTAATTCCCATATGAGGAGCTCAAATGTGAGTGTCAGACTTAATATGAATAAATCATACACAAACAACAGTTGCTAACAAGGGTTGAACATTGAGTGGTTGAGGTCTGTATTCATTTATAGTATTCCAGGGGCATGATGCCAAAAAAAAAAAAAATCCCAATAATTACTTGATATACCTTAAAAATAATCATAATCATCTCATACATACCTCATACTATCTAGTAACTATGATAAAAGTGGTCCAATTCTATCCTGGCTAGTCTAGCTAGTTTACTGTTCACCTAACACAATGAAACCACAGTAGAAAATAAGACTTTAATTCAATTATTTGACTCTTGAGGGGTAGAGATGAGAATGGGTTGGGCACAATCAATTCTTAAAAGGGGAAGGGGGAGTGTTGAAAAAAATGTTCATGTTTGGTTACTAATTAAATTAGAAATGAGAAAACCAACCACAACAATTAATATTTTTCATTCATCATGAAGAATGATTATTTGTGGAAGGTGGCGTGGGGATTCTATTGGCTAGCTTTGATTATTCGGAGGGTTAGAACCCCCCAACCCCCTGATAATTTATGCCCATTGTTGCTAGTCAGTAGTCTACCTGTCAGGGCATACTTCACCCACAATCAACCTGCTCCTTGATTTACATCGTTTTGGAGCCAACTGACTGTAGTCTACAATGTAACTGTGGTTAAACATACGGACATACAACATTTCAATCCAGTGTGGTATTACACTAACAAAGACAAGCAGGAGCTACAAGACCATGCTGAATAGCGATGAATACAAAGGCTTTGTGTAAAGCTTACTTAAATCTCAGTAGAGCAAAGATTTAAAATATAGATCTCTCTCTCTCTCTCACACACACACACACACACATGAAACATGAAAAGGTTCACAGGACACATAGATGCGTGGGGCATCTGAAAGAGAAGGCAGCTGACAAAGAATAAAAGAATGCTTTGAAGGTTTCTAATTGGGGAAGCCATAGCCTAGAGGTTAGAGAAGTAGCTTTGGGCCCAAAACGAAATGCCCTTGAGCAAGATACTAAACCCCCAACTGCTTCCCAGGCTGCTCTGGGTATTTTGAATGTTGCTCTGGATAGGAGTGTCTGCTAAATGCCTGTAATATAATGTAATTATTTGTTGGATAATTAAGGGTTCTTAGCTTCAAAAAATGAGTTGTACGTAGATAGGGGCAACTGAAGAACCCCAACAGCTATACTTTGTAAGCATGTAGAAAAAATTAGGAGCAGTTCGAGAAATTTGAGATAGGCTCATAAAGTATTAATTTGTCACGGGTTTACTTAGGTACTGAGAGCTAACGTGGTTTTACTGGCACCTGTGATCTCATCTCATCTCATTATCTCTAGCTGCTTTATCCTGTTCTACAGGGTCGCAGGCAAGCTGGAGCCTATCCCAGCTGACTACGGGCGAAAGGCGGGGTACACCCTGGACAAGTCGCCAGGTCATCACAGGGCTGACACATAGACACAGACAACTATTCACACTCACATTCACACCTACGGTCAATTTAGAGTCACCAGTTAACCTAACCTGCATGTCTTTGGACTGTGGGGGAAACCGGAGCACCCAGAGGAAACCCACGCGGACACGGGGAGAACATGCAAACTTTGCGCAGAAAGGCCCTCGCCGGCCACGGGGCTCAAATCCAGACCTTCTTGCTGTGAGGCGACAGCGCTAACCACTACACCACCGTGCCGCCCCACCTGGTCATCATTTTCAATAATGTCAGCAATTTTGCATGAAAAGCATCCATCCATCACCTGTAGCCACTTATCCTGTTCCACAGGGTCGCAGGCAAGCTGGAGCCTATCCCAGCTGACTATGGGCAAAAGGCAAGGTACACCCTGGACAAGTCACCAGCTTATCACAGGACTGACACAGAGACAAACAACCATTCACACCTACAGTCAATTTAGAGCCACAAATTAACCTAACCTGCATGTCTTTGGGGGAAACCAGACCACCCAAAGGAAACCCATGCAGAACATACAAACTCCATACTAAAAGGCCCTCACCGGCCACTGGGCTCAAACCCAGGACCTTCTTGCTGTGAGGCGACAGTGCTAACCACTACACCACCGTGCCACCACTTGAAAAGCATATACGTTTCAAAACAAAAGCACTGAAATTATGTTAATACAGTAGAGCAAACAGAGTATTAAGATATAATACATATTAATTTAAAAATAAAATAGGCTAAACACAAAAACTGGTACGCTTTGTGCACCTGGTTTCACCTGACCACAACAGAACACATTAGCAGGACTGAGGGATATTACCTGCTGAAACATCCAGCTTGGTCTGACCAACTACCAGCAGTCAATACACACGCCAAGCTGGTCAAACTAGTAGACCATCTTCACTAGCTGGTGCATGCTGGCAGAAAGGAAACTGTTTCTGAATTCCAGATACTAATGCAACACTGCGGACAACAACTTATTTTAAAGAAAATAACACAGCAGTGAGACAGAAGATGTCAAACATTTAGTGTTTAAACCACTTAAGTAATAATGAAGTTGGAAAATGACTTATACAAGCTGGAAAAAATAGTCTACCAGCTTGTGTGTTTTGGTAACTGGTACAGTGGTATGCAAAAGTTTGGGCACCCCTGGTCAAAATTGCTGTTACTGTGACAAGTTAAGCAAGTGAATGATGAAATTATCTCCAAAAGCCATAAAGTTAAAGATGACTCATTCCCTTTATTTTAAGCAAAATTTTTTTTTTTTAATTTTCATCTTTTACATTTTCAAAATTACAAAAAAGGAAAAGGGCCCAAAGCAAAAGTTTGGGCACCCTGCATGGTTAGTACCTATTAACACCCTCTTTGGCAAGTATCACAGCTTGTAAACACTTTTTGTAGCCAGCTAATAATCTTTCAGTTCTTACCTGGGGGATTTTCACACATTCATCCTTGCAAAAGGCTTCCAGTTCTACAAGTTTCTTGGGCTGTCTTGCATGCACTGCTCTTTTGAGATCTATCCACAGATTTTCAATGATGTTTAGGTCAGGGGACTGTGAGGGCCAGGGCAAAACCTTCAGCTTGTGCCTCTTGAGGTATTCCATTGTAGATTTTGAGGTGTGTTTTGGCTCATCGTCTTATTGTAGGACCCATCCTCTTTTTAACTTCAACTTTTTTACAGATGGTGTGATGTTTGCTTCCAGAATTTGCTGGTATTTATTTGAATCCATGCTTCCCTCGACCAATGAAATGTCCCCTGTGCCACTGGCTGCAACACAACCCCAAAGCATGATTGATCCACACCCATGCTTCAGAGTTGGAGAGGTGTTCTTTTCCTGGAATTTGGCACTCTTTTTTCTCCAAACATATCTTTGCACATTGTGGCCAAAAAGTTCTATTTTGATTTCATCAGTCCACAGGACTTGTTTCCAAATTGCATCAGGCTTATTTAGATGTTCATTTGCAAACTTCAGACACTGAATTTTTTGGCTAGGACGCAGGAAAGGTTTTCTTCTGATGACTCTCCCATGAAGGTCATATTTGTTCAGGTGTCGCTGCATAGTAGAACAGTACACCATCACTCCAGGGTCTGCTAAATCTTTCTGAAGGTCTTTTGCAGTCAAACGGGTTTTTATTTGCCTTTCTAGCAATCCAATGAGCAGTTCTTTCAGAAAGTTTTCTTCATCTTCCAGACCTCACCTTGATCTCCACTGTTTGTGTTAACTGCCATTTCTTAATAACATTACAATCTGAGGAAACAGCTACCTGAAAACACTTTGCTACGTTCTTGTAGCCTTCTCCTGCTTTGTGAGTATCAATTATTTTATTATTCAGAATGCGAGGGAGTTGCTTAGAGGAGCCCATGGCTGTTGATTTTAGGGACAAGTTTGAGGAGTCAGAGAATTTATACAGCTTTGAAATCTGCATTATCTGACCTTTCCTAATGAAGAATTTGAACAAACCACAGCTCAATAAGCTAATTAAGGTTGTGACGCCCACCTGTGCCCCCTTCAGGTTTGGCCCTGCCAGTGCACGGGCATGGGCTGAACCTGAGCCTAAGTGCTTTATTGTCTGCACCTATATTTAGGGTGGGGCTATAAAAGGGTTTCTGTCTCTCTCTCAGGAGGACTGGAAGAACTTCTGTTTGGTTCTTGTAGGCACTATTTTTGATATTCTCTCTGATGCAGGCACTTTGACTCCTTTCTCAATCTGTCCCCCTTTACATTTCTTTAGCTCTCACTTTCTCATTTATTTACTTAATATACTGATGCATTCATTCACCCACTCATGCACGACATCGACCATTATCTTTTTCATACCCTTATTTGATTTGATTATTAATACTGGTAATAATAAATTTTTATTATTGATTTGAACCATTTTGTGTCTTGTCCCTCATTATGTGATGGTAAACGGGTCTGCCGTTTACATAATTTGGAGGCTTGTCCGGGAGGCCTGTTGAAAATCCGGATCATAGACTTTCGTGGGTTCAGGTGAGAACGTCTGTTGTTTGCATTGGCTATTAGTTAATTTCGTGCAGTCTCTGGCTAAGGAAGAGTGTTCCAGCTGGGCCTTTCCTTTCCTTTGGAGCACTGTTTATTGTTTTTTTCTTTATTGTTTTAGGTTGTTATTTTGAGACAATCCTGGTCTGAAGTTGTTATAACTTCTGTCAGGGGCACGCTTCGTGCAGCTTGTCTGTACAGTAGCGAGTTCAGCGTTATCCAGTTGCCTCAAGGCCGGCATGTCTCAGAAGAGCTAGCTAGGACAGTTAGCTTCTTTGGTTAGGTATTTAGGATGCCAGTGGACTGCCTTATAGGATACACCAGCAATCAATGGACGATTTCACCTGGATGCATGGGAGTATTTTGGTTCGTGGATGTGGTGAGTGTTCTTTTTTTGTTGTCGTTAGTTTATAAATTAGTTTACTGCTGTCTGCGTTTGCTGTGCAAGTTGTTTAACTTTGTTAAACAAGTGCACATTTGTAGAATGTGAACTGGTCTATTTTTAGACTGATGTTCATTGTGATTTGC